>NC_071118.1:11125833-11428055 GCF_024256425.1 Clarias gariepinus | reverse complement strand
AAAGGATCCTGGTACCAGTCACCATAGCACACCCTCAGAGACCCTGCGGAGGCATGCCCCAAGGAGCCAGAGATGCCTGGTGGCACAAGATGAACCCAAAAGCTACAGTTGGTTATAATCCGAACGTTGTAAATGTTATGGCTGATTACATTATTACAGCACAATTTAATCTATTGTTATATTAAAAGAAATAAGTGATGAACCAAAGCACACACAAGAGGGAAATATTTTTTATTAATAGCAAAGGCGTCATCTTAAAAAAAATACATTTAAAAAAAGAAATGTTTGTTTTACACCTTTTACTCCTTTTTAATTAGGTTTTTTGATAAGACTCATGGTTATTTTCAGAATTTTATACATCAACAAAAATGAAAATGCTCATAAAAATTCCTATGGTAACTAGTGATTTTAGACAGGGTATAGGCCTTTAAATAAAATATAGGAATTGTTTTCCCACTTACTGCCACTAATACAAATGCAAACAGCTGGAGCAAGTGATGTAGTACTCTAATTGAATGTTTGTAAATGGCAAATCACATCGACATTCTTTTAATAAAACCTCTGTTTAATGTGCAACAGATGGCACTGCTGACATTTCAAATGTTACTGCTACCCCTAAGTACTATATTTTCCTCCACAAATGAGGATGTTTTTGTCAACCATGACCAAAAATAACCCAATTTGTGGATGTGTAATGTGATGACTGTAGTGATGAATTCCTTTAAAGAGGAGCCGCATGGCTATTTTGGGATATTAGAGATTGTCCTGGAAAAGAGTTATAAAATTAAAATGACACGGTATGACATAAAGGGAGATCTTAAAGACTTCTTGTCATGAATACAAATGAGTTGTTAATCTGTAGGATATAATATACGAGGGGCATTCAAGTCAAAGCGGGCCTTGTGATGAAATTTCTCATGAATGACGGTGTAAAACCCATTGACATTTAAAGAAGACTTCAAGCAGATTACGGTGATGAGACTCTAGTGAAATGCTGGGGTAAGTATGTTAGTGTAACAGGAGAATAGAGAAATAAAGGTAGCTGATCAAAAGTCCCAGTTTTACTTGGACACCCCTCCCCTTGTAATAATAAAAACTAAGAAGAAAAGGAAGAGTACAGTGGCATACAGTGGACAAATGCGCAGTGTCAGTGATATGAAAAGTGAAGGTCAACACATGCCTATGTAAATTGGTTGTAATTTGGATTTGGGCAAGTTGTTTCTTCCTTGTGTCCCTCTCCCTCTGCACCTCCAACAATTTCATCCTCAGGGAAGTTAATATTTTCTCTTGACTGACTGTTCTCCCTATAAATAAAGCATAAGCACACATGTATCAATGCTACATTTGCAAAAAAATTTTTTTTACTAAAGGTACAGATGTACATACAAGCTAGTGTGTTGGAAGCAGTAAAATGGCAAAAAAAAGGGTAAGTATCTGAGCAAAGGGCCAAAATGTGATGGCTAGATGACTGGGTTAGAGCATCTTCCAATCAGCAGGTCTAGTAGGGTGTTCCTGGTAAGCAGAGGTCAATACTGTACATAACAAAGCAGCGTGATTTGCACCTAGGGCTTATTGAGACATGGGGAGCGTGGCTAATCCATCTGGTCTGATCCCACAGAGAAGCTAATGTAGCATTAATTACTGATGGTTTTGATAGAAAGGTGTCAGAACACAGAGCGCATCACAGCCTGCTGCATATGGTGCGGCGTAGTCACACACTTACCTTTGTATCCATGCTGATGCCGTGTCCACCACTGAAGGCAACTACAATACCTACTGTGCATGAGCACCAAAACTGGACCAGAAGGTGGAAAAAAGTGGCCTGGTCTGAAGAATTTTTTTTTTCTTTTACATAATGTGAATGGAACAGCTGCATTACGTACATGGGGAAGAGACTGCAATAGGATGCAGTATGGGCAGAAGTAAAACCAGTGGAGGCAGTATGATGCTCTGTTTTATTGTTATAGCTGATCTGTATTTTAGGGATGTAACCAAATATAAATACATTGTTTAGAATGAACTGGTAATAGATTAGGTGGCACGGTGGTGTAGTGGTTAGCATTGTCACCTGCAGGGTCTGGGTTCAATTTCGTGCTCCGGTTTCCTCCCACAGACATGCAGATTAGGCTAATTGGGGTTCCCAAATTGTCCATAGTGTGTGTGTGTGTATGTGTGTGCCCTGTCCAGGGTGTACCTGCCTTGTGCCCCAAGTCCCCTGGGCTATAGGCTCCATGCCCCCCACGATTCTAAATACAGGATAAAGTGGTATAGACGATGGGTGAGTAAGTGCTAATAGATTTTAAAAAAAAGAAAAAAGGATAGAATATGAATAGGAGACCTTTATTTGTTATTGTCTGTTTCTATTTTAAGAAATCATGCAGGAAAGTTCACAAGACATCTGGTTTAAAAAAAATAGAATTGATTTTTAGGAGATTTATACTTTCATGCAGACGCAGGCAGTCAGCCGCACACAGCAAAGACCATATTCATCATTAGTGTTCAGACATTCTTCCTTAGTAATTGCCTGGTGAAGGCCATAGTCATACAAATTAGGCTATTTGTTTTACCAAAAAAAAAAAAAAAAACTTCTTTTTTCAGATATGATCCTCTTGTACTGTACATGTTTTTACATACTGATGATGTATGTAATGTGTTGTAAAATAAATATATTAAGTACACTTACTTCCCAAATATCATGCTATGAAGACCTGTAGAAATATGATAAACATATGAATGAAGTCATATACACATCATTAATGCCTAAAAAATTAATATTAGAGATATATCTGTTACACTTACGAGGATGGCTGTGGCGATTCCGCAGAACAAAAATGAAGAACAGGACTGTAGGTAGCATTGCCAGAAGCATGCCTCCAATAGCTGCTCCGATAACGGCAGGATAAGCTTTAAATGGTGGGTTTGCTGGAAGACATACAGTAACAGCAGTGTGGGCAGCTTTGAATTTAGTTTTAGTATTTCAACAGTACACAAACTTTTTTTTCTCTTTTGTTAAAGAGTGGTTCTTGGTAAGTGTTGAACCATATTCAACTTCCACTCTCCAACAGACTGAGCACTTTAGAAGGAAAAGGGGCATTTTGGGATAAAGAAATGGTTAGCTGGCTTTTAGTATGAAAATAACAGGCAGATGTACTGAAAATTTCAAAAGGGAAAAAAGAAAATAGTTATCACAGTGGTAGTAGGTTCTGATGAAATGTGATAAATATCGTACAAGGTTGGTATATGGAAAAGAAGTCATTCTGAAATACTTCATATGCATACAGAAGTCATATCTCACCTGGGCTCTTGACATCTGATGGATGTCCAGTGGTTCGGTAATTGACAGCGGTCACACGGAATGCATATTTTCCACTAGGGTCTAGATTGGTGATCTGGTAACTACGTGTGCTTGGCTCTAGGTCTCCTACTACTTTCTGCCAAATAGGAACATCATCACTCTTTCCTACACTGAGCCTCTGACGCTCAATGAAGAACCCAGTGAATCCCTCACTCCTTTGGACCAACCACTCCACCAGGACATCTGTCCTCTGCTGACTGCTGTATGTGATCTTACTGATGGTCACGTTTGGAGGCATTGGATATCCTGAATCAAGAGATGCAATTGGGTTAGTCATTGACAGTCATTTTTGTTAGGTAGACAAATATTCTTAGGTAAGGTCTGGAAAACCCTTAAAGGTGTTTGTGTAATAGCTCAAGATGTAGTCTAGTAATAATCTAAAACTGAATGGAACAAATATAATTTTGTTGAAAGTGTCCATTAATTGTCAGGTTTCATACCAGTTTATTTGAATTCAGTCTTAGAAAAAAAGTTTTTCAAGGGTTATCCCTAGTTGAATCATAGAAAATCTGTCTCTAATAATTCATTTTTGAGTAACCATTTTATTCTTGTCAGGCTCTGAAACCTATTCTGCAAACACTGGGCTCAATACCCTAGATTAAATGGGGAGCCATATGAGGACACAATGCATTTGGACACATACGGTACTGATTCAGACAGGTTGAAAAATTGCCAATAACATGACCACGCTAGTAAAAATGAGATTCATACGGTATATAATGCTTCAGCTTCAGACAATCCACTGAAGTCAAAAGCAGATAGTTAGAATATTAAACAAGAGAAAGAAAAAAGCACTTATGGATTTTCTTTTATTTTACTCACTCTTCACCATGAGCAAAACAGGAATCTCTGCTCCTCCAACAGCATTAGTAGCAGAGCACCAGTACTGTCCACTGTCCACCTTGCTGTCTGTCTCCCTGACTGTCAGGTTATACCAGGCGGCAGCTTGCTGAAGGATGTATTTCTTGGGTGTCTCACCGACATTCTGCTTTATGTTATTGTACCAGGTGATCTCAGTGACTGCTGGATAATTCTTGCTCAGGATGCAGGACAGCTGGACATCATTGCCCTCGTATACTGAAACCACACTGCGCTGAGTCATCAACACTGGTGCCTCTGGACAACAGATTAACAACATAAAGATGACTGTTATCTAAATTCACAGTACATTATGGAAATCATTTTCTCTTCCCATACTGGTATTTCTTTTTTTTTTTCCAAACCCCTCCTTCTATTACCATTCAGGATGCTAAGTATATTAAGCCGTGTTTTAAAATTTCGCCTCCTAGGTAAAGTGAATTACACAGCAACCACTGTAGACATAAGTGCTTGTTGGCTGCTGATGGATGATAAATGATGGCATGACATTTGAATGCTTTGCCAATGTGGTTTGCTATAAAAGTAATCTGATATCTAGAGATTGTTTATGCTAGTCTTGCTAAGAAACAAATGCAGCATATTCACAGTTTTGGCACTGGTTCTCCATTTCCAGTCATGTCAAAGCATATTAAAACCCAGTTTCGCTTGCAAATGTTTATTTATTTTGTTTGTTTTTGTTTATTTAATAATTTTCTGATCAGTTTAAATCAAGACATTAACTGGAAACCTTTGACCCTTAATCAAACAATATCCTACCCAATGTTAACACACACTGCTTGCTATCTTTAGCCAGTGGATGTCTGGCATGACATATGAAGGCTTTTCCACTGTAGCTGGAGCTGGAACGCAGGACCAGGATGTTGGAGTTTTCCTCAGATGTTCCCTGCGTGTCTCCTGAACTGGACACCCACCACAGCTGAGCCAGAGGGACACCACCCTCCCAGGAGCAGGACAGCATCAGGTACTCGTTATTACGAGTCACATATGCAGAACACTTGGGTTCGCCATAAGGCAGCCCTGGGAAAATGCAATGGTCAGAGTGCACATACTGTACAACTCCCTTATGCATATGATTTACCATACTCACATGTTCTGGTGCTGCAGCTCTGGGGAGCATTTAGTGTGACATGTGTGCCATAGCAGGTGAATATGGAGTTGTTAGAAGTCTCAGACCCTGGTTGAACTCGAGTGATGTTAGTAGGCTCCTGTGTTTTGTCTCCGTTCACATTTGGACTCCATTTTAGACTCGGTGGGGGATATCCACCCACCCAGGAACAAACAAGAGCCAGGTCAGTGTAGTTATTTATTGGGAATATGGAACATGATGGAGCACCATCTGGTGGATCTGCAGGGAAAATGACCTCCGTGACACAAGATCTTGGACAATTAGTACTAATTCAGCTTCCAGGAGGAAAGCTGATGCTCCTTAATGTAAGCCCAAGAAGGTCAGATGAGATGTTTTGTTTCTAGGCAAAGCCATCACAAAGACACTAATATAAAGAGATGTGACAGCAAGGACATTAAGACATGATTAAGGTATTAAAACAAGTAAATGGTTATATAACATCATTTGAATTCAGTGATGACTAGTGATGATATTCAATTCAATTCAATTTTAGTTATATGGCGCTTTTAACAATGATCACTGTCACAAAGCAGCTTTACAGAATTAAAGAATTATGGCTATTAGATAGAAAGACTAAAATCTAATAGGGCTAGACAATAGCACTGTCCAGTGCTATAATAAGAATTATGTGCACATACTTAAAGGTAAATAAGCTAGTGCATCATATGTGTAAAGATCACTTTTGGTAACTTTTGTTAACAAAAATGCATAAATCCCCTTTACAATATATGGCCAATATACACAAGTGGAGAGGACTCAGCAGCCAACAGAATCCAGTTAATATTGGCTGTGTTCATTTTTGTTCCTCACAATGGAAACAATAAAATGTTGTGTTATTAGCAGGCAATGTGAAAAAATGGAGCAGTTACAGAAGGCAAAGCAGCTCAGGAGTCAAAATAGAATTTGTAGAAATACAGGAGACATGCATTAATAAAGTGTGAGCACTCACAGTAGACATCGAGAGTGATGGTTTTCTTAGAGCGCGTGTTGAGATTAGCATTCTGGGCCAGACAGGAGTAATAGCCTGCCTGCATACGGATGACCTTGGTGATAGTAAGTTGTGGTCCAGTGTAGACCTGGGAGTTGTTGTAGAACCAGATGTACTGGCTGGGAGGGTTGGAGGAGGCTTGACACACGAGGGAGATGTTTCCATTTTCCAGCGCTGTGTATCCATGATCTGATACTGAGTAGGCAGCAACATCTATCTGCGGTATGTCTGGACCAACTAGACACAGGATAGGCATGTCACTTAAATACACATACATTGAAATACCGCCTTTTTACATGATGTTAGATTGTAGAATTTGATCGGCTTTAGCTAGATAGGCAGAAATACAGACATACAGACTTTCTTTATCCAACAGTGCCTGGGTGTCCAAGGTCATGTATAGTCTACAACAGTTAACTTACCTTAGCAACCCATAGCACCAACATTCCTCTTGCCCTGCAGTGCATGCATGCATTTACCCCAAATAAGTCAAATTATACATGTCTTCCTTCAAATATAAGATCAAGATTGAAGAATGGCCTTACAGTACAACTGTGAATAAGATGGAAAAGTGAAATGCAAACACACTCTAATAATAAACCTTCACTTTTGCATTCTACAATATCTAAGCTAGGCATTTTGATGCATGGGTTTTGTTAACTAATTTTAAGCTTTATTTTCACACGTTTGCTTAGCCTTATAAGTTTATACAGGTATTAATTGCGGCGACATGGTGTTGTAGTGGTTATCACTGTCGCCTTGCACGTTCAGGGTCCGGGTTCGATTCCTGGCCAGGCTCAATTCCCGTCTCTGTGTGCATGGAGTTTGCATGTTCTCCCTGTGCTTGGTGGGTTTCCTCCAGTTTCCTCCCACAGTTCAAAGATATGCAGGTTAGACTAATTGGCGTTTTCAAATTGCCCGTGGTGTGTGTGGAAATGGAAAATAAAAGTAGAGAGCAGCACAAAGAGTTGTATAACACGAACAGGCAACTCGAATTCTGGAAAAGTTGGAGCGTTTTTAAAATTTGAATAAAATGAAAACTGAAAAACTTTCAAATCACATGAGGCAATATTTTATTCACAATAAAAAATTGAGAACAGAACTGTTTTAACAGAGAAATCTGACACTTATATTCACTTAATGAGCTAATTTCAAACTAATTTATAACCTTAATGCCTGTTTCAAACTGTTTAAAAAATAAAAGGAGATGCTACACCATGGTAAACCTGTCCTCATCCAAATTGTTTTGAGACCTGAAGCAGACATCAAATTTAAAATGAGCTCATTTTGTGCATAAAAGTGTAAAATTTCTCACTTTATACATTTATGTTCTCTATGTTCTATTGTGAATAAAATATTGTCTTATGTGATTTGAAAGTTTTTTAGTTTTCATTCTGTTAAATTTAAAAAAAATTGCCAACTTTTCTGGTTTCAGGTTGTGTACAGTTTCCCCTTATGACAAATGTAGGTACCTGAAGTCAGTTTTTATTGTATGATGTTACTAACAAGGAAGGGATGTTTAAAGACTGCAGTTCATTTAAATGGAAGTCATCTAGACATAAGATGTCAAACATATGGTCGATGTGTAGGGACTGGCCCGACAAAGGATCTAATTTAGCACACCAATTGAAAAAGTCTTGAGGATAGAAAGAACTGATTTGGAAAAAGTGCTCTTTATTTCCACTAGGGGGAAAACAGTGCAATGCCGTGTGATTACTCCGCTACTGACAAAATGTGCTAATGATCTGATTCTTAATTAGCATGAAAAACAAAAAAATCACTCTGAGACCCCCCCCCGTCATATGAAGTATTGCAGGCTGTTTTGACTTTGTAGTGGGTGAACACTTATACAAGGCCACAAACATATTCACTGCATTGTGATGTGAATGTATGTGCCATCTGTTTTTGCATTTAGAATGTCCCTTTCAGATAAATGCAGATAAATGAACACATTCATCAGGAGTGTTGATGTGTTATTGGTCTACTAAACTGAATTTTTTGGTTTGATATCAAGCTGAGTGTGATCTGGCTTGTTACCTAAAAATTTGACACCCATGTTCTAGACACTTGGATGGATGATCATCGACAGTATTAGAAAACACATCCAGCGGGAATTTGCCTGGTTACCAGATGCTTGAACTTGGATTATTACCATGTGAGTGCTTAAATGGACATTAAATCTAGTGTGGGAAGCAAGGCTTGTTACAAGTAGGACATCTCTAACTCACATAAGACATTTAACCAGATCCGGTCACTGCCCTGTTGATTGACCTCATTCTTGGCCAGGCATCTGAACCAGCCAGTGTGGTTACGGGACACCCGGGTCACACTGACCGCACTGCTGTTTCCCTTGGCCAGTGTTGTGATCAGCCCAGTCTGGCTCTCCTGCTCCCATGTGTAGTTAATAGGTTCTGTGCCCTTTTCCACAATACAGTGCATCAAAATTGATGTGCCTTCCACTGGGGAAGAGTCACTCAGCATCATGGTGGGTTTGGAAACTGGCACTGCAAGACACAAAGATCTTTGTTGAAAAATGTATTTCCATAAGCAGACCTATTCATAGACCTGTCTTTAGTTCTTTAGGCTTTTCAATATTTGCAGGAATTCTCATAGTATACTATAAATTCTAATACGTAGGTGTGTCAATGTTTTATGTGTTTTATCAGAAATGCTTTAACCTTTTTAAGAGATTATGTACGAACTCTGATATTTATTCATATTTAGAAACCCATTTTCTCATTCCGCTTTGGATCATACTAGATCAAGTGCTTATTGCAGAAACACTGGGCTCAAGATAGACATGCTCCCTCAATGGGACACTAACAGGGCTTTACACATTTATACTCAGGGGAAATATAAAGTAGACAGTTCATCTACCAGCATATTGTTGGCAGAAAGAAAAAACTTAGAGGAATCCCCCATGGACACAAGAACATGCATAGCTCCACACTTACTGTACAGTAGCTGGAGTTTAGTATGGAACCACGAACCTGGGACGACATGGGATTGCAACACAGAATAACTGAAATATGTAAGTACATGTCATCTAGTACCCAAAATGATTCCTGCATCAACATATTAAAATTGAGGGCAGACTTTTTCACTTAAATATGTAAGTTGTAAAAATAAATGAATATTGGTAAAAATGGCTATGTTTATGTTAAACATACTAAATAGAATTAAGTTAATTTAAATTAATTCAATCACTGTTATGAGTGTACAGTATTCTTGAACCTAATCCAGGCTATTAAACTTTTAAGTGTGTGTGTGTGTTTGTACGGTGCCCTGCAAAGGATTAGTGTCCCATTCAGAATGGATTCCCACCTATGCCCAGAGTTCCCAGAATAGGCTTTGAAATCGCTGCAGCCGTGACCAGATAAAACATTTAGTGATGATGAATAAAGGAATATATTTCATCAAAGTCATGGATCCCATGTCTCTGCAATTATATGTTAAACTGTGGATAACTCACTTATTACCAGCAGCATAATTGAGATCTCTGCCATTCCAACAGCATTGGTAGCAGAACACCAGTACTGTCCACTGTCCACCATGCCATCTGTCTGTCGCACAGTCAAAGCCCCTCCGGCAGCTTGCTGAATGATATATTTCCTCCCATTGTCCAAAACCTTTTGCTTTATATTGTTGTACCAGGTGATCTCTGTGACCATGGGATAGTTTTTACTGAGTGTGCAAGTCAGTAGAGCATCGGTTCCTTCAAAGACTGAAACCACACTGCGCTGAGTCATCAAGACTGGTGACTCTGGAAGAGAGATGTGTATGAAAGAGCTCTAGTTGAATAATGAACAAACGGAAAAATTATTTATTAGAAACCTCAGTGTGAATTTGATGATATTGTGTTTCACATCAAAGATATACCGACTGATAGATAAATTCAATCTAATGCTGACTCTTGAATAATTTGAGACATAAACATATCTCAAAACGTCTACTACAGTATACTGTTTTCTGCCTTCCACTGTGCAAGGAATAAAGGGATAAGACACCAAGGGCTTATTAAATTTAACAATGCTTAAAGGAGACATTAATTTATGTTGAAAATTAATCAACAACTGCTGACCAATCAAATTCAAGAATCCATTACAAAACTTCAGTATACATGTAGGTATAATGTATAAATTACTAACAAATTTTTTGCTTATTTTAAACACAGTGGTAGAAAAAGGTCTTACCCAATTTTACACTGCATTGCTTGGTTTCTTTAGCCAGTGGATGTTTGGCATGACAAACAAATATTTTTCCACTGTAGTTTGCATTGGAGCGCAAGACCAAGGTGCTGGTATCTAACTCAGATAAGCCCATAATGTCTCCTAAACGAGGCACCCACCACAGCAAAGCCTGAGGAAAGCCACCCTCCCAGGAGCAGGAAAGCATCAGGTACTCATTGTTATGACTGGAATTTGCAGAACACCTGGGTTCTCCATAGGGCAACCCTAAGAACAACATAATAACTTGGTTTTACCATTTGAATAATCTCATGACTCATATTACCTCATATAGACCCTAAACTTACATGTCCTTGTGCTGCAGCTTTGGGTAGTGTTTAGGGCAGCATGTGAGCCATAGCAGGTAAATTCCGAATTATTAGCTGTATCAGACCCTGGCTGGATCCGAGTGATATTACTGGTAATTTCTTTCTTGTCGCCAGTCACATTAACATATGGACTCCAGTTTAGTGTAGCTGGAGGATAACCTCCATCCCAGGAACAAAACAGAGCCAAATCAGTGTAGTTATTGGTTGGGAACATGGTACAAGATGGAAAGCCATTTGGTGGATCTGAATGAACCAAATATGGGAAACATCCATTATGAGTAAGCTTGCAAAAATGCACAGACAAGTATCACAAAACATTAAGATATGACATACAGTATACCCAGACGCATATTTGCATTCTGGGCAACTCTAATAGAAAGTCTATTAGTCTATCAAACCAAAAGCATAGGTAGTAATATATAGGTGGTATAGCACATACAATAAACAGTGAGTGTAACAGTTTTCCTGGAGAAAGTGTTCAGGTAAGTGTTCTGAGCAAGACAGGTGTAGTTTCCTGAGTGTATTCTGTTGATCTTGGTGATAGTAAGTTGTGGTCCAGTGAAGACCTGGGAGTTGTTGTAGAACCAGACATACTGACTGGCGGGATTAGAGGAGGCTTGGCAAATAAGGGAAACATTTCCTCTCTCAAGGGCTGAGAATCCCATCTCTGTGACAGAGTAGCCAATGACTTGTATCTCAGGCAGGTCGGGACCATCTAAATCAAATCATATAGTATTATAGTATTTTAATGTATACATAATCAGCAATATTTGAAATGACTTGTGTTTAACTGTGTTGAAAAAAAATTATACTCACATATGACATTCAACCAGATTCCATCGCTGCGCTGCTGATTGACCTCATTCCTGGCCAGGCACCTGAACCAGCCAGTGTGATTACGGGTCACTCGGGTAATGTTAATGAGGCTGCTGTTGCTCTCAGCTAATATAGGGACAAAGCCACTGCGGCTCTCCTTTTCCCAAAAGTAATAAATAGGATCTGTACCATTGTCCAGCCCACAGCGTATCCACACTGATGCACCTTCCAAAGGTGACGAGTCACTCAGCAAGATGAATGGTTTAGAAACTGGAACTGACACTGTAATATAGAAAAATGCTGCTTGATGTAGTAACTGATAATCAATCTTTTTTTTTTTTTTACTTCCTATATCAATTCTCACCTGGGCTTGTAACCTCTGCGGGATTTCCAACGGTTCGGTAATTTACAGCTGTTACACGAAATGCATATATGCTGTTTGGATCTAGATTGGTGATCTGGTATCTGCGGATGCTGGGATCTAGATTTTCTGCCACTTTTTGCCAGGGAGGGGTAATCTCACTCCTCCCTACAGGGACAAGGAGCCTCTGATACTCGATGAAAAACCCTGTAAGGTTGGCATCTGTCTGTATAAGCCATTCCATATCAACACCTGTTCTTTGCCGCCCACTGTATATGAGCTTACTGATTGTTATGTTTGGAGGCAATGGGTAACCTAAATAATTATAAAATTAGTAATTAGTTATGAACTTGTTTTATAGTTAAAATGAAAAACAGATCAGGAACATCTGAAGCACAAAAGATTCACACCACTATAGACATGCAGAAGTAATTCACAAGATCACTAAAAGTCACGCTGGTGGAAAGTTATATCAGCCCACGATTAAACCATCCAATGCAATTTTGCAAACCACTTACTCATCACCAGAAGTGAAATGGGGATCTCTGCTACTCCAACAGCATTAGACGCTGAACACCAGTACTTTCCACTGTCCATCCTGCTGTCTGTTTCCTTCACTGTCAGGTTGAACCAGGTACCATCTTGCTGCAGGACATACTTCCTGGGTGCTTCACTAACATTCTGCTTTGAATTGTTATACCAAGTGATCTCTGTGACTGGTGGGTTGTTTTTGCGCAGAATACAGGTGAGCTGAACATCATTACCCTCGTACACTGTCACCACACTGCCCTGAGTCATTAAAACTGCCGTCTCTAAATGAAAGAAATATATTTCAAAACAGATCAGGTGTAAACCACAATGTCAATTAAATATTCATTTTGAGCAGATCCTACCCAATTTGATCACACATTGCTTGCTTTCTCTAATCAGTGGATGTTTGGCATGACACACAAAGGTTTTGCCATTGTAGATAGCACTTGAATTAAGGACCATGATGTTTTTGGCTTCCTTAGATGTACCCTGCATCTCTCCAGAACTGGATGCCCACCATAGCAGAGCCTGAGGCAATCCACCCTCCCATGAACACGACAACATCAAGTATGCATTACTACGATTAGAATTTGCAGAACACTGTGGCTCTCCATATGGCAGCCCTAAGAAACAGCAGACACAGTTTGAAAGTTGGTAAAGGTCCTTTTCAGTCAGTCTGGAAATATGATTACCATTACATTGATGGCTCTCGGTATACGGTAATCAAGCTAGTTACAGCAAATAAGTTACAGTCATTTTACTTTAACATTTACAGTACAGAATTTAGCACGCTCTATTGTCCTGAGTAAACAAGTGCTTCATTATCTCAGAAACATGTCCTCACTTTAATTTAGGAGAACGGGATAAGAATGCCTTTAAGCAAAAACACTGTTAGGAGTAGTATACAACAGCATGTAATAAAAGAACATGTTAAGGGATTTTTTTAAATGAAGTAAATCAGTGATCAAGTGCATGTTGGGGAGGTCGGTGTTTACTGTATTGTTCATTTGAAGACAGTCAGACAGTGGCTGTTCAGACCGCCAGGGGAAGTTCATTCTAGCGCCTAGGTGCTAATACTAAGAAGTTCAATTCAATTCAGAAGCTAAGATTTTTTTTTATAATTTAAGCAAATAAGCAGAATCGTGTGTAACCCATACTCACACGTCCTGGTGCTGCAGGTCTGAGTAAAGTTGAGTGCCACATGTGAGCCATAGCAGGTGAATACAGAGTTGTTAGCAGTATCCAGACCTGGCTGAATCTGAATAACATTGGTGACACCCTGTTCATTCTCACCAATCACATATGGACTCCATTTGACAGCAGCTGGTGGATAACCTCCTTTCCATGAGCAGAACAGGGCCACGTCAGTGTAGTTGTGTACTGGGAAGATGGAACAAGTTGGTGCACCATCTGGAGGGTCTGGTAGAAGAAGACAACTGCAGTTAACAGTGCGGTGAAATATTTAGCAAATATGATTTGTATGTGAATAGACAGGATGGGGGAAAAGTAACAAGGCATAAAAAATTGGTAAACAAATAAAATAAATAAGACCATATTTCCAAACTGAACATGTATTTTATTATAAGAAAAATTAAAGCAAATCTTTAAATTTCACATAGTCAGCCGTGGCGTTAACCAATTTCCTCAAATGGCCTGGGATGGAAAGCACAGTCTTTTTTATTGTCTTTGGGTGTAATGTTGCATTACTTCCTTTAACTGTACTGTGCCTAATTAATTTTCACCCACTCTGAATACTGTACAGTATGTAAAGCTGTTGGTCATACTGTAAGACATATCACTTTATAATCTATAAGTATAGATCTATCTTTATAATCTATCTTTACCATGATGTAAACTTCCACAAGCCTAGTTTATTACTAGTACTAGTTTCTTAAGAATACTCTATTTGGAACTATCTCTGATTTCACAGAAGAAGCAAACTACAGTAAACTGCTTTATGGTGCAAAATGTAATCCTTTTCCAACAACTATACTTTTGTGAATATTTGTTTAGGCATGAATGTAATGTAATACATGAACTTAAGATACTCCATGTTACTGAGTAATTGCTTGTAATAAAAAAAAAAAACACTTCACTAAAAAGGAAATTGACATCTTTTTGGATATTAAAGCGTATAGTAGAACTTACAGTAGACAGTTAGAGTGATGTTTTTTTGGGAAAAAGTTTTAAGGTAGGTGTTCTGAGCCAAGCAGGCATAGCAGCCTGTGTCTGCACGTAGGATGTTGGTGATGGTAAGCTGCGGTCCAGAGTAGATCTCTGAGTTATTGTAAAACCAGATATATCGGCTGGGAGGGTTAGAGGAGGCTTGACATGTGAGGGAGATGTTTCTTTTTTCCAGAACTGAATATCCTTGAGATGTTACTGAATATGCTGTAGCATCAATCTGTGGAAGGTCAGGTCCAACTAGATACATAAAAGTAGTGGATAAAAATACAAAAAATTGGTTGGCTAAATCTAATATGACCAAAATATATTACATTTTGTATCGGATAACAAGGACACAAACACTCACATAAGACATCTAACCATAGCCGGTCACTTTGCTGCTGGTTGACCTCATTCCTAGCCAGACACCAGAACCAACCTGTGTGGTTACGAGTCAACAAAGTCATGTTAATCAGACCGCTGTTGCTCTTAGCCAATATGCTGATCTGTCCACTGAGGTTCTCCTGTTCCCAGATATAGTGTATGGGTTCTGTTCCATTCTCCAGACTGCAGTGCATCCAAAATGACAAACCCTCAACTGCTGAGGAGGCCCTTTGCTGAATGTATGGTTTGGAGACTGGCACTGAAGGTGAAAAGTCATTGGAGAAAACAACAATGCTGTAAGTGGTATTAAAGCTAAGAAGGATTATTCATTGAAACATTATATGTTTTTAACCTATAATTAATAATGCTATAGCACTAAGATAACTTTCAAGTTTTTATTTTACTATTACCTTTACCATTTACATTTATCCAGCCTGAAAATCTTATAAAAGTTATATGGTGAAGTCTAGTAAATTGGGCCATCAGCTAAAATGGCCCACATAAATTTGATGCAACCTATTTGAATTTCCCTGGCCAGCTGCTGCAAAAAATTTATGTCACCATACCAGTATTGGCAATTTATTTGACTTATCGTTCGAAGCTTGTTAAAGTAGTAATGGCATTGTTTTTTTTCTTCTGAGACTGGTAAGGAAAACTACATGCCAAAAACCTGCCAAATTAATTGATTTCACTTTATCAAGTCTAAGCAAGTGTAATGATTGGTTATGATTGGACATAGGGAAAATTCTCCTAATATTTAAACTACAATTTGTAAATTATTTACCGCAAAGATTAGATACTTCTGCATGCTATCTATTCTGTAACCTAAAAATGCTTAACATGTCTCAATACAGTTGTGTCAACGTTGTTGATTATGTTGTTTCATATTTTCACACAAAATTATAATATGCTGCTGATAAAACTAGAACAGTACTAACCTAGAACCCACAGATATATGTAGTAGTAGTAAAGCGTCACTCCTTCAGCAGTGTCATACAGAGCCTGGCAAGTGTATAAACCCTCTGCTGCTATAGGAAGCTTCTCTATGTACAGTGAGGCATTGTTAGTGATGTTCAGGTCACCCAAATCCTGGGCCAGTTGCTGCAGCTTCGGACCCTTTCCAAGATTATAAACAACAGCTCGAATCGTCTCAGTGCCTGGTTTGGTAAAACTCCAGATGTAGACATCAGGCAGGCTGAGGCCACATTTCAAGGTTACTTCATGTTCCACCACTCCACTGATTCTGTCTTCTTTGTACACTACTTGCCCAGGGTCTGTGATCTCCAAGCCTGTGGATCAAGGAAATGCTTACAAAGATATACATGCATACATACTGTACATACACACACATATAAGTGTCTATACAGTAAATGTATCTATCGTACTGTATTGTCATGGTCGACATCTTCTTTGTCTTTCGCCTTATCCCTTTCAGGGGTTGCCACAGCAAATCATCTGCCTCCACCTAACCCTATCCCTATCTGCTTTCTCTTCTCTTACCCCAACTAACTAACATGTCCTCTCTCACCGCATCCATAAATGTCCTCTTTGGTCTTCCTTTAGACCTCCTGTCTGGCAGTTCCAACCTCAGCATCCTTCCACCAATATGCTCACAATCTCTCCTCTGCACATGTCCAAACCACCTCAATCTGGCCTCTCTGACTTTATCTCCAAAACATCTAACATGGGTTGTCCCTCTGATGAACTCATTCTTTATCCTATCTACCCATGTCACTCCCAAAGAGAATCTCAACATCTTTATCTCTGCTACCTCCAACTCTGCCTCCTGTCTTTTCTTCAGTGCCACTGTCTACCACTGTCTTGACCACCTTTCTTTTCACTCTCGCTGATGCTCTTCTGTCACATAACACACCTGACACTTTTCTCCACCCATTCCAACCAGCCTCTTCACCTCCTTTCCACACTCTCTGTTGCTCTGGACCGTTGACCCTAAGTACTGAGGTGACCTCTTTACCTCTGCTTCCTGTAGCCTTACAATTTCACTTAAATTCCTCTCATTCACACATGTATTCTGTCTTGCTTCTGCTAACATCCATTCCTCTGCTTTCCAGAGCGGACCTCCATCTTTCTAGATTTTCCTCCACCTGTTCCCTGCTCTCGCTACAAAGCACAATGTCATCTGCAAACATCATTGTCCATGGAGACTCCTGTCTAACCTCATCTGTCATCCTGTCCATTACCATAGCAAACAAAAAGGGGCTTAGAGCCGATCCTTGATGCCGACCCACCTCCTGCATGAACTCTTCTGTCACACCTACAGCACATCTCACCACTGTCTTACAGCTCTCATACAGTACATGGCCTGCACCACTCTAACATACTTCTCTGCCACTTCAGACTTCCTCATACAATACCACATCTCCTCTCTCGGCACCCTGTCATACGCTTTCTCTAAATCTACAAAGACACAATGCAACTCCCTGTTACCTTCTCTGTACTTCTTTATCATCTTCTTTATCCTCAAATCAAATACTGCATTCATTGTACTCCTTCCAGGCATGAAACCATATTCCTGCTCACAAATGCTCACCTCTGCCCTTAACCTAGCTTCCACATGTCATGGTCAACATGCAGATAAGTAATGAATATGATTTGAGGATGTGTTTATGCCCTGGAGAGATAAACAGTGTGGTTTCCCTATTATAAGAGGTAAAAAGAAATTGGACAAACTTACATAATCATAAACTAATTTGTCATTTTTAGTTCTTGGTTGCAAGTTAAGGGCTTTTCCAAAATTCTTTAAAAAATTTCAAAGCTTAGTGGATTAACACTTTGCTCTAATAATATTCTGTGCCCTATTTGCATTGATAAACTGTTACTGTCAGCTGCTTCACATTCTCTGCCCCTCATACTCAGAATTTTTTAACATCAGCCATAATTAGTTTCATAATATCTTGTTATATAAAATTTCTTAATTACTGAACCAGTCTCTTGACCTATGAGGCACACGTATTTGCTATGGCTCTCGATAAAAAAGTGTCCTTGTATCCAGCTCTTTTGAAATTACCTCTTCTCACTCGTAAAATTGCGCCTTTTGTCTGTAGCCCTGACCAGCAATCCTTCAATGAATTAATATGCACATTAAGTCAGAGGGAAAAGGCTATAAGGGAATATAGCTCATGTTGGTATCACAGACCGCTCCCAGCAGTTAAAGAAAAGACTGCGGTGTGTTGGCTGGCGAGCCAATTGTCACACATTTGCCATTTGTCCTCTGGGCTGGATTTCTATACAGCCCTGGATTGCAGGATACAGCAGACTAGGGGAGTAACAAATTAATTCTTATGTCTTAAATTTGAACTTTACTTGCAATAATTCAATTATTATTTTTATTCAGCAGCATTTTTAACAACAAATAATACACAACAGACTACAACATCAATAGTGTTTCGCACTCTCTAATCATGTGTTTGAAATCAAATGTCTTTGGTCTAACCTTCGATCTACTGAGAAAAAATTTTTTATGTTTTTCCTGTGCAGACTTTTACAAGTGCAGGCTCTTTAAACAGGAAGTTTGTATCATGATAACTACAGTAGCTATTACTATTCAGTTAGTTTGTATCTTCAAAGCTACTATGATGCTAGCTAACCTTTAGGAGATTAGGCATGAAGTTGCTAATTAGCCCTAGCTAATGGCTTTCCACACTTTTTGTCTCCTAGGTAATGGTACACTAATTTACTATCAGAGACTAAAAGCAGTGTACTGTATGGTATAAGACAGGAGTCATTTTTTTGCTAAAACCTTTTTTCTACTTTTAGTTTTAAACTTTAAGTAAATTACACAGATTACATTTTTCTATTGGGGTCTAAACCTCTGTTTTAGATTACACAAAAGTTTCTGAATTAATATTTTGAAACCTAGTACATTCTAGAATCTTCCTGAGATGATGCCTAATTAGCCCATTATTAAGAACAACTAATTATATGTAATAGTTGACTCTGGGTGTTAAATGACAGAAATTCGAAATCAGCAGAACTCCACATGTGCATAGATAATTTTTTCTTTTACTAAATATTTGCATAATACACAGTTTTTTTATGTGACCTCTGGAAAAAGAAGAATGCAAGGTGAAGCTTTCAGTAAACCAGACCCCTTTGCGGCCTCTTACCTTGCAGAAGAGGAAGTATAAAAATAGGTAGAGAGAAATGAGACAGTCCCTGTATCATGGTGACATGACTCTTATATCTTCAGTGCCGGAAATTCAACTTGGAAACTCGAAATAATGTCCAAACAGTGCATCCGTCAGTCTAGACAGGCTGGGTGAAGCTGACTATGAGCCAAGCTAGACTTCATGAGCTGAAATAGTGTAAATTATTTACTGATCCTCATTTCTGGCTACGGAATACAGCCAGGGTTTAGGATGACATGAGGATGCCTTATCTATTATTGAAGACAGAGGCATGGATGGTCATGCTTACATTCCTTCATATACTGTACAGCATGAATACACTGGTCCAACAAACCCTCGGTATTGTTCTAAATTGTACTTTTCCTTACCCTAAAAGGAAGTGTACACAAAATATTGTACCACTGTTCATGGTATCATCACAAGAGTTTTCATTTCCCAATATTATTAAATCATTTCAAATGTACTTTAAGTAAACTCTTTAATGCATAATATGTGTGTACCAAATCTTTGCATGGGTATTTACAGTGCTTCATGTGTCATATATGGAAAAGAGAAGGATTAGAATACAGAATTATAAAAGTATTGCTTTGTCCTGGTTAGCACTTTTATGGTGGAGTCCTGCCTTCAGATCTATGTGTATGGAGTTTGTATGTTTTCCCTATGCTGGATGGGGTTCCTCCAGGTGCTCTGGTTTCATCCCACACTCTAAAGACATGTGGATAAGACTGATTGGTGTTCCCAAACTGCCTGTAGTGTGTGAGTGAGTGTGTAAATGTGTGCATGCTTGTGTCCTGCGATAAACTAGGGTGTATCCTACCTTGTGCCCCCAGTCAGCTGGTACACCCTACAGGTCTCCCATGGCTCTATACAGGATAAATGGTGCAGAGAATGAGAGTGTGTGAGTGAGTGCTTTGGTCTTAATTTGAATATACAGTGTTGATTACTATTATTGGCACCCCTGGTCAAGATGTGTTCTTAGACTTCTAATAAATCCCAAAACCAAAAATCCAACCTTTTTATTCAGTTGGAAAAAATCCCACATCAAGACGTTTATTATTATTTTTTTTTACATGAAATCATGTGTGCCACAATTATTGGAACCCCTTATGTTAATTCTTTGTACAACTCCAAGACAGCAATTAATCTCCTTCTATAACATTTCACAGATCTTTGACCTTTCCTATTTGCACAATCTTTCTACAGTAGATCTTCCAGAGTCCTGGGTTCTCTTCTATGCATTCTTTATCTCACGCCACAGGTTTTCAGTTGGGTTGAGGTCTGGGGACTGAGATGGCCATGAAAGGAGCTTGATTTTGTGTCTGCTGAACAATTTTTGTGTAGATTTCGCCACATGTTTTGGATCATTATCCTTCTGATTATTTTCAACATCAAAGTACAACGGTTGTTACAGTCTCTTGCATAAATACACTGTAGTCACGACAAGTCTTTTGTTGTGTTCTGTAGCTTACGGTAGATTACAGTCAAAAGCTTGTGTTCTCCGCACTTCCATATCTTGGACAACAACTGAACAACTAATGTGCGTGATAGACATGCAGCTACACAACTCTGGGATGATGTCACAGAACAACTTATGAAATGTTGTCACAGTACAACTTACGAGTATAATACTAAATGCTAAACTAATAAACTCAATAGACTTAATGTATAATGCTTAATTAACAGACTTAATGCTTAACTAACAAATTGAAATTAAATAAACACAACAACAAATCACAAGAATGAAATATGGCCCTTACACTCATCTTTTGCTTTACGCCAGACCCAGACAGTGTTTGTTGCTAAAAACTCTGCAAACGGTCTCAGTTGAAGTTCCAGCAAACTCCAGACGTTTATTTTTGTAATCGTAGGGGAGAAAAGGCTTTTTCCTTGTATGCCTCCCAAACAGCTTGTTGGCATATACATAGCGTCTGATGGTTGTTATGGAGACTCGGTGACCCCAAGATGCCACTTTAGATGCAGCTCTCTAACAGTGAGGTTTGGAGATTTTTTTTACTTCTCTGACCATCCTCCTTACTGTGCGGGGTGGCAAGATAAACAATAGTCCATGTCCAGCCTTGTTTGTCACTGTTCCAGTTGTTTTAAATTTATTAATGATTTTTTTGACTGTAGATCTTGGCAACTTTAGGAGAGTGGCTAGCTATTTTACAGTACCCATTGCCTGACATATGAAGGTTGACACACGTCTGCCTTACTTGAATGAGGTGTTCTCTTGTCTTTCCCATGTTGAAGAATGGATAAGAGAAATAGGTCTCAATGTCACATCATATTTATACCACAGGAAACAGGAATTCATGAGTAAACAATTTAAAGTTTTTGGACACACTTTAAAAACTACAGTAAAAATTTGAAAAAATGCTCGAATTACATTCATTTTATCAGAATTTTTAGGGGTGCCAATAATTGTGGAACAGGTGATTTAAAAAAAAAAAGCTATTATTTTTCAGTTCTAGATTTTTATTATTATTATTTGAGTTAAAGGTTAGATATTTAAATTTTAGTGTAAGGTTATGCTTCTGCAATAAAAATATATATATATTAGAAGCCTTTGAACACATCTTAACCAGGGGTGCCAATAATAGTGACCTGCACTGTATATCTGATACCTGGCCATTTACTCGAATGAGAACAGTCAGATTAAAATTCATGCCACTTTTTGCCTCTGTGCATGCATAAGGCATTGACGTCAACAGTCAGCATTGGCAGCGCCGGGATTTCATAACAGCGCTTGCAATAGCTGATAAAACAGCTAAAGTGGGGCATCTGGCTTTCTTCTTTCTTCTGGAGCTCAACAAATACAGCAGACTAACTGCTTGCCATCCTCCAAAGCAACATCCCAAGCATATTTTTGCAAAAATTACATTCATGGTTAAAAATGAATGAGTGTTCGCACAAATATGATGTGTTTTAACCCAGATGGGATAAACAAAAACAAACGATGTGTGCATTGTGCTGTTTCAGAGAAGAGAGTTGTCCGCATTACTTACTCACTCTCTCATCGTCTATACCGCTTTATCCTGTATACAGGATCGTAAGGGGGTGAATTGTCATGACATACAAACCTGCAAAAATCACAATTGAGCAAAGTGGCTTGTACAGGAAATATAGTCTAGAACTTTTCATATCCCTAAACAACCATTTCATGACCCCAAACAACCATTTAACTGAATTTGATGGTTTATAGATATATATAAATTTTGAAGAAATTTTAAAAGGCTGTACTGCAAGGAAAAAGGTACTACTTCAAAACCACCCCAAAAACTTGCAACAGACTATACTTGCAGCTGCCCATGAGGACAAAGATCTTACTTTTTGGAAAATTGTCCTCTGATCTGATAAATGGCCATAATGACCAGCATTACAGTATGTCTCTGGAAGAAAAATGACAATCTATCCATGCAAGCAGAAGAACACCATCCTCACCATGAAGCACGGGGGTGGCTGCATCATGTTGTAGGAGTACTGTACTTGCAGGAGGGTCTGGTGCACTTAGTACACAAAATAGTTGGCATCATGAGGAAGGAAGATTACTGTTATGTAGCTATATAAAAGCAACATCTCAAGACATCAGCCAGGAATTTAAAGTTTGGTTGCAGATGGGTCTTCCAAAAATTACCCCAAGCATACTTCCAAAATTGTGGCAAATAGCTTAAGAAAATAAAGTTGAGAAATTGAAGTGGCCCTGACCTCAAACCAATAGAAACTTTCTGAGCAGAACTTATATATGTGTAAGCAAAGTTACACCAGTTTTGTCAGGAGGAATAAGCAAAAATTCCAGGAACTTATAATGAGAAGCTTGTGGAAGGTAACCCGAAACATTTACCCAAATTAAACTATATAAAGACATCAATATTATAAATTAATAAAGTGGATGTAAACTTCTGACCCACTGGGAAAATAAAAGCTGAAATAAATCTTTCTTCTCTACTATTATTTTGACCTTTTACATTCTTAAAATAAAGCTGTGATACTAAATTACCTACGACAGGGAATATATGCTAGGATTAAATGTCAGGAATTGGGAAATCATTTGTTCAAATGTCTTTGGCTAAGGTGTATGCAAACGTCTGTTTTAAACTGTTACGAAAAGGCTAAAAATAGCTAAAATAGTTGTATTTTTGTTCTATGATAATATAACCATTAGAGAAATTTTGGAGATTTTTTTTCATTAAACTAATTTTTCCATGTTAAAAATTTTATTCAGTTAGATACTCGAGTAGCTAACTAGCTACTAATAGTCATCATGTAGCTCCCATACTTTTACTGTCATTCTTACTTACTGTACAGTATGTGATTCAGTAATAGATGTACAGTAGGTATCATTAGAGATAGGCAGACATGTTCTGTCTTAGTATTATATTGTTCTATTGTATTGCTCAAAGTAATCATTAGTTCGTTAGATCATTATCAAAGACTATTACAAGCATGCATTGTCTTTAAATAGGTTTAATATTCCTAAATTGCTTTTGCAGTAATCACATAATGAGAAATATTAGCTAAACCTGCATAAGTACAAGGTTTGTTTTTCCCCAGTAAGGCTCCTCATTGCCTCAGCTTTCCACCTCTTTTAGTAATTATCATTCCTTGGCTTTTTTGTGCAAACATTAGGCAAAGTACTTTAAAGAATTAAGTTGATGTGATGGTTTTATGTACATTATGGCAATAGCTTGCCGTAGTGAATTATAGCTCTAGTCTAGGTTTTGTCTAAGGAGTAGCTCTACATGACTAGTAAATCTCTTTACCTGCCCTTATGGGAACCTCAAATTATTCTTCTGTTTTTGTTGTTTATATTACTGTGCCCTCAACTGCAATATGTGACATGCTTTTAACACTTGATTACACCAGGCACAACCCATGTGCACAGTCTTAAACAGCAAGAATATGCCCTCTGTTGTGCCTCTTTCTTTTACAAGCAAGAATATTTTCAATATCAGACAGAAAACCTGCACACTGCTTGTGCTCATAATGAATTTCAATACATTTATACAACATGTTTTTTTTTCTTTTATTGCACTAGAATTTCAATAGACATCTTTAAGGGTCAGCACTAAATATGCCCTTTTACCTTTTTTTCTCTCGTGTTTTTTGAAAATACTCGCTGGTGTGCCGTTAAAGAGAAATTAGCAATGATGTGTTACCACCCTTAAGATTATTTTCCTAACAGGATGTTTTTCCCCCTCCTTTTTCACAGCAATGCACAAACAATTATATATTTTTATTTTTTAAAGAATGACATTTCATTGAATTTATCAAATTATAGTTACATTTAATGTTGTGCAACGTCCATGAAACAAGTTCACTTACTGTACACTATACTGTAACATATCCATGGTTACTATGATGATGCATGGCTAGAACATGTCATATACAGTATGTCTCTGTGCACATTTATATAAACCTGTGATTTGCTGCTACACAACTACAGTATCAGAAGAACAAAATCAGCACGTTCTGATCATTCAGATTAAGCAGTAGTGAATGACCTCATTCAGCATTCAAATCAGTGAAACACATGTTAATTTATCATGCTGTTAAATCTCCATCAAGGCTTTAATGTTATATTATAAATAAATGTAAAAATATTTTAAACATTTAACAAGGATTGTACAAAAAAAGTGTTACCTTCTACGTTCCTATTATCATAGAGCCCTTTAAGCAGAAAAAGTTTCTGCATGTTGTGTGTTTCATTAACAGTTACTATAAAGTAGATGATTAAAGATTTGGTTTGCATTATGAGCTGCCAGTTTGAGAGGATGGCTGTGATAGTGATTTTGTCTGGTTGTTGTCAAGGGAGGTGGTTGTGAGCACTGTAGCGGATCTTGGCTGAGTCATTGATGGTGCTGAAAAAAAAATATTTAATTAGAACTTATGAAGTGAAAGCAAAGAATGATTCGTCTCTGTTGAAAAAGCTACCTGGCTTTGTTTCTCCTCTGCCGCCCTCGCTTTCTGCTCCTCTAACCACCTCGTCCTCAGGAAAGTTGATATTTTCTCTGGACTGACTGTTATTCCTTAAAAACCAATGTCAAAGTATACCACATCAAT
Organism: Clarias gariepinus; assembly: GCF_024256425.1. Taxonomy (NCBI): domain Eukaryota; kingdom Metazoa; phylum Chordata; class Actinopteri; order Siluriformes; family Clariidae; genus Clarias; species Clarias gariepinus. Next base: position 11,402,686 of record NC_071118.1, on the reverse strand, counting down.
AAATATTCTGCATCATCAATATTTTGTTAGGCACATTACATTTGTCATGATTGATTGCATAATTGCACATCAATAAATAGATAAAAAAATTGGCGATCATTACATACCTTCCAAATATCACGTTGTGAAGACCTGTAGAAATATAAAGAGCACATTAATGCATATAAAAAGAATGTTTAAAATGAGGTGGGGATAGTTAAATATCCCAGTGCTGTTATGCTAGGACTACCTGAAGCTACACATGAATAAATTAGACTACAATACAAAACTACGTAAAGTGCATATGTTTTTCCAACCTTAATTTAATTTTTCTATAACAGAGCACTTTGAAGTGTTTTACACACTATGAAGTTTTTACTTTGCTTATGGGAGACCATCCACTAGACAAAATACTTCCTGTTCTCACTTACATCATAACAGCTGTAAACAGTTGTTGTTATATAACATTCTATCTTTTTTTCTTTCTCTTGAATTTATCAAGCAAAAAAAAAAAAGTTTATAATATTACTGAAAAACCTCAATGTGCAAACCCCCCCAGTTTGATGACTTTTCCATGGTGGAAAAATTTACTGCTTGTTACAAAGCACTGGCACTGGAGCCTCATTTTAAGTAGTGTCTTGTGCATAGAGGCAGGTACTGTAGGAGTTCAATACCATATAAATCAGACACCTAAATACCTCGTTTGCATACATTTCAAATTAAGTGCAGACAATGTGTCTGTGATTTACAGAACCACTTTTCTTGTAAGATTCTATATTGTACATTACTATACAGATGTATACACTGTGATGGCTTTTGACCAGAGTTGCTTGAATCCTTGAATAACCCAACCTTCTGAGCTTTTGACCAATCAGATTTGAGAACTGACTTTGCTGCAATAAAAATTGATGTTATATTTCTAGCTGTGTCACACTGTGCACTTACGAGGGTTGTTGATGCGATTCCGCAGCACAAAAATTAAAAGCACGACTGTAGATAATGTTGCCAGAAGCATGCCTCCAATGGCCGCTCCAATGACAGCAGAGTAAGCCTTGAAGCGAGGGGTTGCTAGAAGACAACATAGGGAAGTAAACAGTTGCTGAAAACAACACTTGGCAATTATAGTTCTTTAATGTAGATTTAGTTTAATGGTTTAAAGTTAAGCGTTGACCTGGTCAGTATGAAACAATTCAATTGATTTCAGAAATAACTATCTGATGTGAGGCTCGCTTCGTAGGTCAGGTCAGATTCATGTATTAATATGACTCTTGCATTAATCTTGGATATTGTTATGGAAATTTGACTGGGAAATGTGTTTAATCAGCAGAAAAAAGTTTTAATTGGTAAAACTATGTTCCCTTTGGGGTCTCTAAGACTCTAGAGTCTATGTCATCTAAAAAACATACTGACCATTGTTTTAGTAGCCTGATATGTCATGACTTGTTTTTCATTCTGTGAGATCTGGCAACAAAACTTTTGTATTGATACTGTTCTCCACACCATTCCTACAATAATGTTTACATATTGAAACTTCTGTTTAGGGTCTCGGAGAACCCAGCTATAAAATATAAATTGATTTGAAGGACGGACACACACACACACACACACACACACACACACACACACACACACACACACACACACACACACTAAAAAATATTTGGCAGAAAAATAATTCATTTTCAATTCTTTTTTTTTTGTACAAATGCAACATTGGGGTCTCTGGTATATTTTGAGACAGGTCAGTGTCATAATTTACAAATAAATGTAACATGATTCTGATTCACAGATGTATTTAGTAATCCACAAATAAATGCCATGCAATTTACAAACCTCTTTTCTCACCGTTTGTGAACATCTGTGTGTGGATGTTAGAGACTTTCCTGATGTGCTTCGATTCACAAATGCATTTTTTAAACAAGCCATTCCCATAACTATTTTAAAATGAATCAAAATAGTCTTTTGGCTCAAATATATTCATATATGTAGTAAATTTGAAGTGCTATTCCTTTAAAATTCTACAGTAAAATGAATGCATCTTTATTATAATGATGGAGTAGGTGACTTTGAACTGATAGACAGTACGTGGATTAATGGACTCACAATTAAAATGACTATTTTATAATGAATCGAAAAAAGCCTTCTGGCTCAATTGTATTGGACAGATCCAATGCCTTTGAAGAGCACTTCATTTAAATACTTCTCCAGCAAAAATACTTGATCTTCATTTTGTGTGCATATAAAATACAGTATACGTTTAGTCTTTAAAAAATTTATTTGTGAATCGAAGCGAATAAGGAAGTCTCACACACAAATGCATGGATGTTCACAAAGAGTGAAGGGTTTTTAAATGCAAATTACAATTTCCAAATTGTCTGAAATTTATTTGTGCATTACTTAATACGTTTGTGAGTTGCATATTATTTATTTGTGGATTATGACACTTATCTGACTTCATGCTGGCAGTGAAGGCAATGCCGACAGCACACATATACTATACCAGTGGTTCTCAACCTCATTCCTGGAGGACCACTATGCCGCATATTTTAAACTGTGCAGGGTAGTGTTCCTCCAGGACCAGAGCTGAGAATCACTGTACTATACTATTCCAAATATGTTATTTAATACCCATAGTGCAGTGTCGTTACAGCTTTCCTCAAATCCAATGTTGCAGAAACACTGTACCTGCTTTAAGTATTCACCTCCCTTGAACTTTTCCACATTTTGTACAGTAGTGTTACAGCCTATTACTGAAAGTAGTTTAATTAGAATTATATGTATAAATTCACACAAATTAGCCCACAAAAACATACAGTACCTAACACAATGCCATCATAAAGGCCAAGGAGCTATCAAAACAAGTCTCTGGAGCAAAGTATCAATCAACCAGATTTTAAAAACCATGTACTGTACTGTAAGTTTGTCCTGGACTTATCTTGGTCATCATGATGCTGTTTGTTTTGCTGTTGTCTTCAAAAAAATTTTAAAAAATGTCAATGGGGTTAATACTTTTTAAAGAAATATAATATTATTTAATGCGTTTTTATGTGATAGACCAACACAATGTGGCACATACTGTAATTGTGAAGTGGAAGGAAAATGATAAATGGTTTTCAAAGGTTTTAACAAATAAAAATCAAGAAAGCCATAAGAGTTTCGTTGCAGTTTGCGGCAAGCAATGTGGAACTGCAAATAGGACTTTTTATCCTATTTAGCTTTCTTCCAACAGTGGCTTTCTTCTTGCCACTCCATAAAGGCCAGATTTGTGACTAATAGTTGTCCTGTCGACAGATTTTTCCCCACTTGAGCAGTGGATCTCCTCAGCTCCTCCAGAGTTAGCCTGTGTCTTTTGCCTGATTCTCAGATTAATGCTGTCCTTACCTGGATTGTCTGTTTAGGTGGATGGCCGTGTCTCGATAGGTTTGCAGTTGTGCCGTACTCTTTCCATTTTAAGGTGATGGATTAAACAGTGCTCCATAAAGATGTTTAAATCTTGGGATATTTTTTGAATAACAAAACCCTACTTTAAACTTCTCCACAATCCCTGACCTGTCTGGTGTGTTCCTTGGACTAATGTTTCCTAACAAACCTCTGAGGGCTTTACAGAACAGCTGTACAGTATTTATACAGAGATTAAATTACACACTCTATTTGCTAATTAGGTGGCTTCAGAAGGCAATTGGTTCCACTCGATTTTAGTTAGAGGTATCAGAGTAAAAGAAGCTGAAGGTTTTTATTTGTAAAAATTTTGAAAATAATTTACAAATTTCCTTCCACTTTACATTTACAGTATGTACCACCTTATGTTAGTCTATTACATAAAACTCCAATAAAATACATTTAGGTTTGAGATTGTAACGTGAAAAATATAAAAAGGTTTAAGGGGTACAGTATATGTATTTGGAGTATTTAAGCAAAACTGAGTATTTTACACTTTTTTGGTTCATATGTGATTTAATAAAACATTTTAAAAATTTGACTTTTTTAGTCTGATATTAGAAAAGATGACGGCCCTAATCCGAACCACATGAGCAAAGGAATAAAGTACTGCATATAAAAAAATATCCCGCCTGCGAACAAAATGTTACATTATCCAGTCACTTGACTTGTTTGCAACTTTAGATTATTTTTTCAGTTTCAGTTTTGAACTCTTAGCTTTCCTTTGCCACTGCAGTCAGGTTCCTTTATGGGTGCATGTAACCATTTCTTTTGAGATCTCTTTAAACATGGAATAGTTGGATTATGTGGCTTCTAATTTTGCTTCTAGTTTTGTCTTACAGCAACATCACCCCAAATGTAAATTAAGATTAGATTATATTTCACTGTTGGTATATTTTTACCTATTCAAAATTAAACATGAGGATTGTTTGCTTCCTCATTTTTGTTAGTTAATATTAGCTACCAGTGCAACTTTTAAGATGGAATGCTTTCTTCCATGTAAATGCTCGAACTGACGTTGAGCATAATCAACACACCTTAAAGTTAATCTAAAAGTTTTGTTGTATTTAGTGGTTATCTTGCATGACATGAGCTTTACTAATTATTCCCTCATCAGGTATTCACATAAATGTACAGCATATACATTTTGACCGACTTGTGTGAATATTATTTCCATTTATTAGGAGGAAAATAGAGAGACAGAGTGGTGTTCCTGTGTGCTGAGGCAGCACTACACTCGTATCTCACTTTCCCTCCACTATGATCCTCCATCACTGTCCACGTCCATCTTCCCAGATGTGAAATTGTGAGGATTGTCATGTCAAATTGACATTAAATTTTGTTGAATTGGATTGTTCAGACTGAGATTGCACTGCAAAAAATTAGAACTGTATCTGATTTAGGACTACATTTAAGAATTCAGAATTGAAAAGATCAGATTTCCATATGATTTGGGCTTTTGACAGTGGCAGGAATAGAAAGATCTGAGTCACATACAGTATGAGCAAAAAAGATTTGGGCCACTTTGGCCAGCAGTGTAAATGCAAGCTTTTTGCCAATTTTGAACAAGTTCAACAACACTGCAGACGTAAGATTAAATGTATGAAGTTCATTTATGAACATGAACAACGTGAATATATTTCTGAATGCTGTGGAAGGATATACAGTGGGTACAGAAAGTATTCAGACGCCCTTACATTTTTCACTCTTCGTTATATTGCAGCCATTAGCTAATATCATTTAGGTTCATTTTTTTCCCTCATAAATGTAGACACAGCACCCCATATTGACAGAAAAACACAGAATTGTTGTAATTTTTGCAGATTTATTAAAGAAGAAAAACTGAGATATCACATGGGCCTAAGTACTGTATTTAGACCCTTTGCTGTAACACTCATATATTTAACTCAGGTGCTGTCCATTTCTTCTGATCATCCCTGAGATGGTTATACACCTTCATTTAAGTCCAGCTGTGAGCTCCAGAGATGCAGTCAGGAGATGAGAGAAAATTGTAGAAAGTCAACCATCACTGCAGCCCTCCACCAGTCGGGGCTTTATGGCAAAGTGGCCCTATGGAAGCCTCTCCTCAGTGTAAGACACATAAAAAAAAAAAACACCTGAAGGACTCCAAGATGGTGAGAAATAAAATTCCCTGGTCTGATGAGACCAAAATAGAACTTTTTGGCCTAAATTCTAAGTGATATGTGGGGAGAAAACCAGGCACTGCTCATAACCTGTCCAATACAGTTCCAACAGTGAAGCATGGTGGTGGCAGCATCATTGAAGAGGATCTGCAAGGAGGAATAGCAGAGGATCCCCAAATCCAGGTGTGAAAAACTTGTTGCATCTTTCCCCAAAAGACTCATGGCTGTATTAGATCAAAAGGGTGCTTCTACTTAATACTGAGCAAAGTGTCTAAATACTGAGGCCCATGTGATATTTTAGTTTTTTTTTTAATAAATCTGCAAAAATGTCAACAATTCTGTGTTTTTTTCTCAATATAGGGTGCTGTGTGTACATTAATGAGGAAAAAAAATAACTTAAATGATTTTAGCAAATGGCAGCAATATAACATAGAGTGAAAAATTAAGGGGGTCTGAATACTTTCCTTACCCACTGTATATTTAGAATGCTGTTCACACCTGGGCTCTTGACCTCTGATGGATGTCCAGTGGTTCGGTGATTGACAGCAGTCACACGGACTGCGTATTTCCCATTAGGATCCAGATTGGTGATCTGGTAGCTGCGGGTGCTTGGTTCAAGATCTACTATCACTTTCTGCCAAAGAGGAACATCATTACTCCTGCCTACAGGGAGCCTCTGACGCTCGATGAAAAAGCTGGTGAGGTCTCCATCTCTTTGGATTAACCACTCCACCAGGACATCTGTCCTCTGCTGGCTGCTGTAGGTTATCCTACTTATGGTCACATTTGGAGGCATTGGGTATCCTGAATCAAGACAGTAGAAAGTTGTTGGTTTAAAGCTGAACAAATTGTTACATGATTTCAACTGTTGCTGGTGTGTTTAGGAAGTATTACTTAAATTGTAATCTTTAGATAATATGTAAGAAAAATCAAATAAAAGAAACTATGCAATGTGATACACATACTGTATCTATACACTTTATAGAAAAGGGGTCAACTTCAGCTGAATCATTTCATTGGTAGTCCATTCCAAGCTATAGTACCTTTTAATATGTATCTTTTACTTGGAAATTGAGAAAAAGTGTACATTCTATGCACTGTTCATAGATAAGTGGTACTTGCTAAAAGGACAAAAGATGGAAAATTTATTGTCTTGTACATTACATCGCATTGTACATTAAAACCTCAACTCTTTAGCACCCAGTTGTTATTTTCTCACTCATTATACTATACATATAGAAGCTCTTATTTTGCTTCTAAAGAGTCAGGCATACATGTATTTTTAGGAATAGTTCTCCAGGCTGCCTGAAGGGCTTTTTTGGGTCTTATACTTGGCTAATTTTTGTCACTCATTTTCTGTCTAGTCCCTGTACTTAACCAGTTTTAGAGGAATGCTTTTGTTTTTTAACCCATACAGTGACGTATGAACTATTCAAACATTTAAAAAATAAACATACTGGTGACACTGAATGCTAAATGATGAGGTTGCTGCTGAGGTTGTTACATAAACCCACTAACCCTAACCCAATTTAAATTGTATCTTTAGGCATTTTGCAGCCTGTTGCAGTAAAACATTTGTTCCCATTTTTTAAAAATGTAATCCAAGTCATTTAATTGTATTTAATATGAATAAACAAGGGGTTGCTCAAGACTTGCACAGTACTGTATGCCAGTTAATAAATATCGTATACTAGTCCATGCAGGGATTAAGTTAAGATTGGAATGCTAATATGTTTACACAGTATTATTTTTTATATATTCTGTTGTTCAATTGTTATTTATTGTTATATATTCAATTTTTGTTTTCTCAAAGCTAAAATTAACTAGATTTTCTCTAATCAGACCAGTTTTTGCATATGCACTAAACGGGTAGGGAGAAAACTAGGTCAGAAACTTGCATGTTTAATAATGGAATATAAACTGAGCTGATATCCTGCTAAACAATGTTTTGATTTCACTAAATGACAGTTTAACAGCCGTACTGTAGATATCACCATATTTTTAATTGGGCACTAGACAAGTGGAACAGGTGGAACTTAATATAAATATGTACTGTAATATCCAATGACTGTTTGTCATCGTGTCCTCAATAAAACCTGTGTGTTTAAATGTAGCGAAAGATTTGTAATTATTTGTCCTTCTGGTACTATCTGTGACAAGTACTTTATAATTGGCAAACAAAATAGTTCTGACTGTTTTATTGCCTATATTCTAAGAGCAATGTAACTGAGCATAACTTATTAGGGTATTCACTGCAACTAAGGCTGCATACAATCAAGTCACACAAGCCACTTTTTTTTTTTTTGCATCTGAAGCTACAGTTAGGTAGCAGGTCAGGTAAGTTTGTTGTTATAGATATGGTGTGTATGTCACCTGCGCATCTTTCTTCATATCAGCACAAAATGTGCACTGATCCAAACCTCCAACAGTATACTAGTACTTCCTGCTATAATATTTTTAAAAAATGTCTGCGTAAGAAACTGAGCAATTCTCAATTTATGTTAGATGGTAATATATCCAAAGTGTGTTTTTAAACTGCAATCTCATCATTCTCTTCCTCAATCCATCATGCCATTTAGACTTTTTGCAGTTCATCACTATTGTAATGCAGTATATTCTTGACTATATCACACATTTCCTAAGGTGTAACATGTTAATTCACACATCTGCAGAAGACTCACTCATTACTAGGAGCAAGACGGGAATCTCTGCTCCTCCGACGGCATTGGCAGCAGAACACCAGTACTGTCCACTGTCCACCTTGCTGTCTGTCTCCCTGACAGTCAGGTTTAACCAGGCAGCAGCTTTCTCAAGAACATATTTCTTGGGCGTCTCACCGACGTTTTGCTTTAAGTTATTGTACCAGGTGATCTCTGTGACTGCTGGGTAGTTTTTACTCAGGATGCAGGACAGCTGGACATCACTGCCCTCATAGACTGAAACCACACTGCGCTGAGTCATCAACACTGGTGCCTCTGGAATGGATGCATTGGATGGTTGCAAAATACTTTATTAAATTAAAATCAACAAGGAAAATATCATAAAAAATGGCAAAAAAAAATAATATATATATATATATATTGCCCCTTATGATAACTCTTATTTTTTTTACAAATAGCCCTTACCTAACTTTAACACACACGTCTTGCTCTCTTTAATTAATGGATGTTTGGCATGGCAAACAAATGCTTTCCCGCTGTAGGTGGCACTGGAGCGCAGGACCAGGATGTTGGAGTTCTCCTCAGATGTTCCCTGGATGTCTCCTGAACTAGAAGCCCACCACAACAGAGCCCGAGGTAAACCACCCTCCCAGGAGCAGGACAGCATCAGGTATTCATTGTTACGAGTCGCATATGCAGAACACCTGGGTTCTCCATATGGCAACCCTGGGAAACAAGGGGTATTTGTGGTCTTAGTTCTGTCAGGTCAATGAGAAACATATACTTACAAGTTCTATACTTACAAGTTCTAATGATACAAGTTTGGGCAACATTTAGTGCAATATGTGAACCATAGCAGGTGAATACAGAGTTATTAGCTGTCTCAGGCCCCGGCTGAATCAAAGTGATGTTAGCAACGCCCTCTCTGTTGTCTCCATTAACATATGGACTCCAGTTCACGGTAGGTGGAGGATAACCTCCCTTCCAGGAACAGGACAGAGCCAGGTCAGAGTAGTTGTTCACCGGGAGAACAGAACAAGATGGATTGTTGTCTGGTGGATCTGAGGGAAGAAAACATTATGTTTTATGGCTTAACACCAAGGTCTATTTATAAGTTCCTGAAAAAATAACAAGAAATGATGAGATGTTTAAATGAAGATAAAAAAATTAAATATTAAGTAAATTGGTAAACATTAGACATAACTTATTTTATTAATTAGGCACACCAAAGAATATTTACGTTTTACAATTTTTACTAGTTGAAAAGGTTCAGTGGAGTCTATAAAGAGTGGATAAAGATAATTAAATGCTTTTAGAGGCATGGCAATAGAAGATAGAAAACTCACAGTAGACGGTGAGAGTGATGGTTTTCTTGGACCGGGTGTTTAAGAAAATGTTCTGAGCCAGACAGGCATAGTAGCCTGTGTGTATTCGCAGGATTTTGCTGATGGTGAGCTGTGGTCCAGTGTAGATCTGGGAGTTATTGTAGAACCAGATGTATTGACTGGAAGGGTTAGAGGAGGCTTGACATAGAAGAAAAACTGTCTCTTTCTCCACAGCCGAGTATCCCTGATCCATTACTGAGTAGGGAGTTACATCAATCTGTGGGACATCTGGACCAACTATTAGGGAAACACAGAATATACTGTAATTGACAGGGGGTTGCAAATGTATTAAACTCTTTCCACAATTAGTATTGTTATAACCTAAAATTTTAATGGAATAATGGGATTATATTATATATCTACACAAAATATACCATAATACTGAATGGTAAATTTTTATAAACACAATTACAAATTTTAAAACCACGGCAGCTCTCACTCACATATAACATCTAACCAGATTCGATCACTGCGCTGCTGATTGACCTCGTTCCTCGCCAGGCACCTGATCCAGCCGGTGTGATTGCGTGTCACAGAGGTGATGTTAATGAAACCGCTGCTGCTGTCAGCTAATATGGTGACCAGCCCACTCTGGCTCTCCTGCTCCCACGTGTACTGTACTGGATCAGTTCCACTATCCAGACTACATTGCATCCATACTGATGTTCCTTCCACAGGTGACGGGTCACCCAGCAGGATATATGGTTTGGACACAGGTGTTGACACTGAAAAATGGATAAAGATTATTATTTTACTAACTGAAACTTCACCTGGTCAAGGTGAAAACCGGTTTTACATTGAAATATCAGTTGTTACCTGGGCTCTTGATCTCAGAAGGATATCCAATAGTACGGCGATTGATAGGTGTTACACGAAATGCATACTTGGAACTGGGGTCCAAATTGGTGATTTGGTAGCTGCGGGTACTGGGTTCCAAATTTTCTGTAACTTTCTGCCAGACGGGGACGATGTCACTCTTCTCTACAGGGACAGTGAACGTTTGACGCTCGATAAAGAACCCAGTTATGTCACCATATGCTTGAACCAACCATTCCATGTTAACATTTGTCCTTTGACGCCCACTGTATATGATCTTACTGATGGTGACATTGGGAGGTGTTGGGTACCCTAAATGAGGAAGGCAATGAAATTCATAAAGGATTATCCCAAGTCAACATGAATAGCATTTTAGTTTATTTGATAAAAAAAAAAAATAATAATAATAATAATATATATATATCAAAAACTCACTCATCACCAGCAGTAAAATGGAAATCTCAGTTGCTCCAAGAGCATTAATAGCACCACACCAGTACTGTCCACTGTCCACCTTGCTGTCTACCTCCCGTACAGTCAGGTTGGACCAGGCTCCAGCTTGCTGAACAATGTATTTCTTGGGTTTATCTCCCACGGTCTGCCTTAAGTTGTTGTACCATGTGAATTTAGTAACTGGAAGATATGTTTTACTTAACAGGCAAGTGAGCTGGATATCATTGCCCTCAAAAACAGAAACCAAACTCTGCTGAGGCATCAATACTGGCTTTTCTGTAAGAGAGATCTGGTGTAGAATCTTCTCATATAAAATTAACATTATAAATGATAAGATATTGATAAATATTTACATTTTTAACATCTTTTCTGCATTCTGTTAGCCGTTAGTACCTTACCTAGTATTAGCACACATTTCTTGCTCTCTTTATTTAGTGGATGTCTGGTATGACATGCAAAGGTTTTGCCATTGTATGTGGCACTTGAGCGCAGGACCAGAATGTTAGAGTTCTCTTCAGGTAAACCTTGGGTATCTCCTGAACTGGAAGTCCACCACACCAGAGCACGAGGGACACCTCCCTCCCAGGAGCAAGACAATATAAGGTACTCATTATTAAAGCTGGAGTTGGCAGAGCACTGAGGTTCTCCATAGGGCAGCCCTACAGGGACCAGAGAATATTTGAGAAAACTGAAAGTTGAAATTAATATAAAATATCCAGCAAAAAACCCTAAAAGACAGTTTTATAAGTTGTAAGTCTCAAGAAATTTTATATTGTGCCAGATAATTTAACAGTAACTAGATAATGTGGCTATTTTCTAATACTTCTTTATCTAAAACATGGGCGTTGGTGATTTAGTGGTAGACTTCTCATCTGCCGTGCAGAAGGCCTGTGTTTGATTCCCAGCAAGTGGGTCGTGTTGTTAGTGCTGGTTTCAAGCCCGGATAGAATGGAAGGGTTGTTTCAGGACTGCCTTCACACACCAGTGATTTCATTAAAAAGACTTTGAGAGGGTTTTTTTTAAGAGTATCACCAGAGTACACCTAAGTAAAACAATTAAGTCTTTCCACACATTTTAATTATTTGATATCTTTGTTCACCATCATTTTAACCAAAAACACACATTGATTTGTATGAGTGAGCTCATACATACATGTCCTGGTGCTGCATGTTCGGGTGCTGTTCAGTGCAACATGTGAGCCATAGCAGGTGAATGCAGAGTTGTTAGCAATCTCAAATCCTGTGTGAATCCGAGTGACATTAGCGATACCCGGTAAGTTCTGTTCATTCACATATGGACTCCAGTTGAGGGAAGCTGGAGGGTAACCTCCCTCCCAAGAACAGAAGAGAGCCAGGTCAGTGTAGTTATTTGTTGAGAAAACAGAACATGATGGAACACCATTAGGTGGATCTGTGGGAAGAAGCCCAATAACATTGTAACATGGTGAGTGAGCCAGTTAAAGTGTTGGTTCCTACAGTAGATTTCTGGTACCATTTTAATAATGCAAATATTACTCCAGATTTTAAGACCAATAATACAGTGTTTACTTGTTTATGTGAAATTATAGCTGTGTGCTACAAATTAGAGTTGAAATTTATTTAAATAAGCTAAATTAAACACATATTGTAACTTTAATAACACATTTACTGAGTCATAGTTTTTTGAACATATAAGGATATTGTTTTCAACATATCTATAATATTCTATTCTATTTAAATAACTTTTCACCCGTATACTGTTAACAGAAATAATAGCAGTGGTATGTGGTATCACTCACAGTAGATGGTGAGCGTGATGGTTTTCTGTGCATGGTTGTTGGTATAAGAGTTTTGTGCCAAACAGGTGTAGTTTCCTGCATGTACTCGCAGGATATTGGTGATGGTAAGCTTTGGCCCAGAGTAGATCTCAGAGTTCTCGTAGAACCAAACATACTGACTGGGTGGTTTAGAAATGGCTTGACACATGAGGGAGACTTTTCCATTTTCCAATGCTGAATAGCCCCCTTCTGTTACTGCATTGATGGAAGCATTGATCTGTGGCATGTCTGGACCATCTAAACAAAATGGTTCCATACATACATAAGTTATCATTATATATATATATATACTGATCAGGATATATCCTACCTGTATTTAAATAAGAATATACTGTATGTAAGAGCCTTCCACTGAATAATTAATACAGTAATTAATATTTTTAGGGCATATTCCAAGACTAAGATGACTGGATTTGTGGCCTCGAATTGTGAGTGGTTCTGGGAGCTTGAGACATCATCTTCACACATGGATTGGCCACCACAGAGTCTAGACCTTAACACTATTGAAAATCTTTGGGATGTGCTGGAAAAGACTTGACGCATCATGCATATGAGATCTTGAAGAGAAATAAATTCGACTCTGGATGAAAATAAATATTGTAACTTTGCATAAGTTTATCAAAACAGTGAACGCATGCCATAAAGACGGTCCAATGAAATATTGGAATTTGTTGTTTTCTTTTTGTCCAGGCAGTGTATATAAATGTGAAAATTAATATTTCAGCTCATTAAAAATGGGGCAACATGAAAGTGTTCACTATATTTCTACTGTATGAGATTCAGCTATCGTTGGCTTGAGGGTCCTAGGGAGCAAAAGTGTCCATGCCCCACAAACCCTTAATCCTAGAGCTGTCCAAGAACAAGAATCTGAGGCTCACAAAGACAGCACCAACAAAATATAAGAAACAAAATATTCCTTTTTTTTTTTTTTACTCTTCGATTGTCCAATTTTGTTGAGTTTTTGCGCATGTTAGGGTCAGAGTTTTATTCTTGGTTGACAGGAGTGGAACTCAATGTGGTCCAGCCAGTTTTGGTATGTTAAATGTTCTGAGATGTGTTATTGCTTACCACAGTTGTAAAGATTCATTACAAGGGTTTTTTATAAATGTTCTGTCAAACAAAAAAATCTACTCCACCGGTCTCACTCAACAAGGCTTTTTGTTTGACTGCACCATTCTGTGTAAACTCTAAATACTTTTTGTATGAGCTTCCCAGGGGATCGCAAATTTTTGCAATACTCTAAACAGCAGATTTGGCACTAACAAGCGTATCACAGTTAACGTGACAGAGATCACACTTTTTCTTCATTTTGATATTTGATATGAACATTAAATGAAGCTTGACCTGAATATGCATAAATTAGCACTTGCACAGATGTTTCTTAAATATGTGATTTCTTAAATACATGAAAAAGCCCCAACTTACATAAGACGTCTAGCCAGATCTGGTCACTGTGTTGCTGATTGACCTCATTTCTGGCCAGGCACCTAACCCATCCTGTGTGGTTGCGATTAATAGAGGTAACTGTGATAAGACTGCTGTTGCTCTCAGCCAGTATGCTGACTTGCCCACTATGGTTTTCCTGTTCCCATATGTAGTGAATGGGTTCTGTGCCATTCTCCAGATCACAGTGCATCCCGAATGATATGCCTTCAACTGCCAAGGAGTCACTCAGCCGAATAGAGGGATTGGACACGGGAACTGTAAGGTATATCATAGCATTAATAATAGAATAATAGAAAGGGAAAGCCTTTAGCCTACTAGACGCATACATTTACAGAAGTCCTACATATGTATGTGTTAGAATACTACAGCATTCAATACAAAATGGAGTTAAAAAACAACCCCAAAAGCACCTAAAACCTTGAGCTTTTGTTTAAAAAAATCAAGCAAAAAAAAAAAATGAAGGAAAGAACAAGAGCAGATGGAAAAACATAACTATTCCTTAAGGCTAAGAGTGTTCCAGAAGCTCAACAAACATCACATTCCTGTTACTCTCTTACTTTTAGATAGTATACAAAGACAGAAACTGTTGCACTCAACCAGAACACATGGAGCAAAATAATCCACTCCAGAGCCATAATAAATTTGCAACCCTAGGCAAGCTTCACTTCTTGGCCACCCCTTTTTCAGTATGGCTAATGTTGCCAAGCTTATTATTTACAGTGACTTTGCTTTTATTTCCAACATGTGCAATGCTTTTTTTTTTCCTCAAAAACATTACAACATGTTTTTATGCTCAAATAATCATCACAATAAACACACTCTCTTTTCTAGTTCAACATGGAATGAACTTCATGATATGCTTAAAAAAACTGTAGCTGAATTAAAAGTACAGTAAATATGTTTATACTGTGTCAAAATGATGAAATTAGTAATTTGGTTCCCGTACATCGTTTTAGTTTATGAGTCTTAAGAATGTCTAACTTTATCAAGTTGCATGAGATCACAGATCTACAGTAAATTACAATCAATTACATACTGGCGAAATTTGTGCTGATGTTTTTGGAATGACTTGGACTTCATAAATCAGTTGTCACTAACCTAAAACCCGCAAATAGATGTAATAATAGTAAAGCCTTGCTCCCTCTTTGCTGTCATACAAAGCTTGGCAGGTGTACAAGCCCTCTGTAGTTAGAAGAACTTTTCTTGTAAACAGAGAGGCACTGTTATTGATGATGTTTAGGTCACCCAAATCCTGAGCCAGCTGTTGCAGCTTTGGACCCTTGCCAAAGTTATACACCACGGCTCGAACCGTCTCAGTGCCTGGTTTGGTGAAGCTCCAGATGTAAACATCAGGAAGGGTGGGGCCACATTCCAGTGTTGCTTCATGTTCCACCACTGCATTGATCCTGTTTTCTCTATATGTCACTTGGCCAGGGTCTGTAATCTCCAAGCCTGTAGATGTTAGATAATGTCATCATTAAAGTCAAGTCTAATGCTTTTCTTAACTTTCTGGATTCCTGCTTAATTATCTCTTTAAATGTCATCTAATTTGACTGCTGGAACATTGGGGTCCTTAGAGTACATTATCATTTGAATAGTTTAAACATGAGTATTTGAACAGTTTGACAGCAAAATGAGATAAACACTATTTTCAAACTTTCACTCATTTTGGCATATTATTGTTTGCAGGCAGACATGGTTGTTTGTAAGAAAACATTTTTTTTTGAAAATCTCTATATATATTCTTCTTTTAGAAGCTTGGAACTATCATTAGCACTGTTTTTGTTGTACTGTATTTAGGGGCCATAATAACTTACAATGTATATGAAAGTAATGATATAGTATATGAAACAAATGTGCATTAATCAGAGAGACAATGCAACAACATTCAGGAGAAATACGATTGTTTAGTGTACAAGAGGTTTGGTTTTTCTGGTTATGTCTGCTATACCCTGTTCAAATTGTACAATTGTGATTGTTTTACTCTACACTATTTTTACACTATTATCTATTGATAAGCTTTGTACTTCTTTCTCAAAAACTTACAACATACTTGTTTACTCTTTGCAAAGATACACTGTGGGTATATTTTGATAAAAAAAATTAAGTTGCTGATGAAGGATGTTGTATTTATTGAAAATCACAACAAAACTTTGACATGATATATAATACCACAAATGTTAAATAAATACTTTAAAACAAGCACTTTTTAAATGCATTTTTACACTAACAACTAACTTATAGGAACTTGTATATTGCATGCGTCTCATTACTATATATAAAATAATTGCTGTTATTTAACAAATAAAAACATATAATCTTTGATCATTTAATGCTTTGAACAAGAGGATATTTATTTAACGTTTATGGTTATAGTCTCTAGTGTCAGCACTTTGTAACAGTTTTGTAACTGTATAATTAAGAATTGCTTTGGTATAAGAGGGTATAAGTTGTTTTTTTTAAATAAAAATTGTATTGTGTGTTCTGGCCTTCAGACATATTCTACTGCCAACTCTGGATATAAACAATATGAGTGTTTATTCTGTGTAAAAATCTTGTAAATGTCATGATATTGACATTCCAATACAATATAAAATTTTAGTGAATACTGCTGCTCTGTAACACAATGAATGTAATAGGAGATTTCAGCATTAAGGTATGGAGGGGGAAATATAATTATTTAGCCAGTAACTTATAGTATGGATGAACATTATTTGAGTGAATGAGAACTAAAAAACATTATTTATTATAGATATTACAACTGTGTAAAAGGATCATTGCAGTGAAAAATTATTCCTCCCTTTTTCCTGACATCAACAACAAATAACAGTTAAAGTATCCTAGTCTCAAAGAGAATTTTAGGAAATAAAACATTATCTCAGGCACTTTTTACGAGTTCAAGAGTTCAATTCCTTAATAAAAGTTCTAGTATTCAAAAACTCATAAAATACAGATGCTACAAAAGGTTTCAAAAGCAATGCCACAGCAAAAGCTGTATCTTTCTTGACCTATATATGTGACCTCTTACCGTGCAGCAGGAGAGGAAAAAGAAATGCAGTTATGGAGAAATCAGGAACCACTAACAGTCTGTTTATCATAGTGCCATGACGCCCAGGCGACCAGTCTATATTCCCAATGGCAAAAAAAGAAAAAAAAATCGATCAAATATATCCTGCAAATAAATATAGGCCAGTCCAAGCATGCAATGAGTAGGTGAGTGTGAGCTGATCGAATCTCTGTAAACTGATTTAGCTTGAATTATTCACTAATCCCAACCTCCACCTGCAGGAATGCAGTAGAGTAGAGAAGAGAGACTGGGTTTTAGATGACTTGATGATACCTGCCTCTCATTCATTATTGAGCATCCAGGGATCTATCACCTTTGTGTTTTTCCATTCCTTCACATTAGGCAGGCCAAGCTCTGAGTGATTATGAAATAAATGGAGGTTTACATAATTAATATTATACAACAAATGAAGACTAGCATTAGTTATCACTAAGGCCCTGCTCGTTTTTGTGCTCGTAATATGTCTCTCAGTTTGAGGTCAGTTTTATGCTGGGGTTTAATAGCAGGTCATATTTCAAGCAACAGCAATATAGGTCTTTAATAGGATTCTCATTTCTTTCTTCTGTGTAACTTGGATAATTACACCAGCTCACTTGTTTATACATTTATACATAATTAAAAAAACAGAACTGCACACTACAGGGAACATTGTGATCTATGAACTGGCTTCTCTGCATTGCTGTTTCACAGAGTCGTTTATTCTTGTCTGAGCTCTGTCTGTACTTTAGTATTTGTGTTCTGTGTCTTATGCATTATGCAGTTTTACAGTTATATACAAATTAATCAACTTTCTTTTAAAAAGAAAAGACAATAAAATGATAAATAGTGGTTGTAGTGAATTATATCCAAAGTAATCTGAGTTTATAAGTTTTATGAGTATAATAATATTAACTAGTATAAAAAAAAATACACAGCTGTGTAATCTCATAGATGTTTTGTGCCTAATCATCCCAACCAGAAATGCTGCATTAAAAAATTTGACCACTGGAAATATACTGTACATTAAAAAAAGAACAACACTAAACAATATTTGTTCATTTATTTAAAAAAAAAGATAAGACATATAATTATAATGAATACAAACACATATTAAGTGTGTATATTCAACACACTGTCTACATACATAATGCACATAATTATAAGGTTGTAAAGTTTTTAAAACAACAACTGCCCTAGTGCAATTCTGAAGACGATTTACATTTTTTATGTTCTGTACACTTAATCCCAAAAGTACTCTTTTGTGTAATAAAGTGCAATTTATTAAAACCGGGAATTCCACTTTTTTATCATCTGAACGCCTTCATGATGTACCATAAGAACTCAATGAGACTTAAGTGGGCTAATATTAAATACGGGGGTGGTTGTATACAAAATACAGCCTTCAGCTGCAAGTATTTACCTTTGTTTTCAATCAGCTTATGCTTAAAATATGCCTGGCTCAAAAAATGTTGCACACTGGTACTTTGCCTTTAGCTTGTGTGTCTGTGAAAATGATTCCTCATGCTCCCAAAACCACACCTTTACAGTTTAAGTCCTTAAATATGCCTGAGCTGTCAGGGAAGTTGAACAATCCATTGATGGCATAACCTGGTTATTTAGTACATTCATGTAGTCAGCTGATTTCTTATTAGAAAGTCTAGAGGCTTGAACATTGGGTATTCTGCATGGGTAATGGGTGCATCAAACAACCATTCTAATTCCATGTTGGGGCAGCAGTGGCTTGGTGGTTAAGGTATTGGACTGCAGACCAGGATGTCCCCAGTTTGAGTCCTGATGCCAATGGGTCATCACTGTTGGACAATGTCCATCCCCAAGTGCTTGGATACAACCGGGCGTAAAGCTGGCCATCTCGACCCTGTAAACAACTGCCACAGAAATGTCAGATGTATATCCGTTGTCCGGTGTGCCGTGCGGCAGTTACTGTAGATAGAACCATCCATCCCTATTTAATGTTATTTTCTTTATTATAATTGTTTTTCAAGATTGATTTCTGGAGTTATGAGTTCTTTGCCGCACTTGTTTCTTTCTATTTTCATGCAGTACCCGGAGCCAACATTAGTTGTTTTTTTTCCATCTGAAAACTGATCATATACTGTAATATGTTGCTTTCATTATAGACAAGCAAACATTCTTTGTAATGTTATTTATTAATTAATTTTTAAGTTAGGTTTGGAAATAGTTAATGATTTTGTACATAATAAGGCAGACATGATAAGCATATATAACAAAAAATGTGCTAAGTATAATATGGTGCATTTTGAATTTGCACAAACACTCACACACAGTGAATCTTAAATGAAAAAAAAATGTGAAAAAATTTTGTTTGTGATTTAATTAAAAAAAGTTACACTCTCATATTCTAGATTGATTATATGTAAAGTGAAATATTTCAAGCCTATTGTTTTTAATTCAATGTTTAATGCTTACATCCAGCTCAAGATGAACAATATCTCAAAATACAGTATTAGATTATCTTCTAAGATCAAGCAAAAAATAAATAATTCTAAAAAGGATGTTCATTTATGCACTCAATACAGTGTCAGGGCTGCTTTGGCACACACTACTGCATCAATGGGGCATGGCATGGAAGCAATCAGCCTGTGGCACTGCTGATGTGTTTGGAAACCAGGTTGTTTTGGCATTAGTCTTTAGATTGTCTTTATTGTTGGGTCGGGTGTTTCTCATCTCCCTCTGTACAATAGCCCAAGGGTAGAGAGGCACTCTGGGGCCTTGATTTCCAAATAGAATGCAAATTTTACTTTCACCTAAAAACAAAGGACTTTGGAGCACTGATTACCGGTTCAGATATTTTTCTCCTTAACCCAGGTAAGACACTTTTGATGTCTCTTATTCAGGAGTAACTTGTTAGGCATACAACAGTTGCAGCCCATTTCGATAAGATGCTTGTGCAATGTGGCTCTTGATGCACTCACTCCAGCCTCACTCCATGAGCTGTAAAGCTCTCCCATGTTCTTGAATCAGCTTTGCATGACACTTTTCTTAAGGGTGTGATCACCCCTTTTAATTATGCACCTTTTTTTCTTTTTCCTCCCATTCAACTTTCCATGAGTATGTTTCAATACAGGATTTTCTGTTGATTACTCTGCTTGCTGTATTATTTATAAGAAATGAAACAAGAATATATGGGAGTTTTGATTGTTTAGAACTAAATTACAGCTTTCATTTCCAGATTTAACCTCTAGATGTTTTAAACAACTTAAATCATAGTACCTTTTGGGCCACCAGTTGTGTTCAGGTAGATTAAATACAATCTGCGGTAGCATGTATCTTAGATGCAATAATTCTTTAAGTTAGAAACCCAATGACAACACCAAATTGTTTTATTCTTTTTTTTAGGCTTGCACCCTAGCTTCTTTCAATTATTGTTTGTTTTCTGCGGTTTCTCTTTAGTCTCCTTTTCAGAAGGAGAAATATGTGGTTATTTGACTTAAGGTCCAGTGATTAGCTTGGTCAGTCTAAACCTTCCCTTCTCTAGGTACTCTCTAATGTACCTAATCAAGTCCTTTGTTGTGTTCACTATGTGTTTTGAGGTCACTATGCGAAATTAGAGTGTATGCATTCCTTGAGAATCTGGAAGACAGAATGTTTTTGTAGACTTCTGAATTTATTCTGCTGCAAACTTTTTTATTTTGAACTTCAATCTGGCCTTCCCATTCTTAGTGTTGATGGGTGGTTTGTATCTTATGCTTTGCTTTACAGTTCTCTGAATTTTTGTCATCAACTGCTGTTGTTTTCAGTGTCTGGTTTTTAACATCTTATTGGTTTCTTTCTTTTTTTAGGACATTTCAAATTCTTGTATTGTTGACTAAACTGAATATTTGACCAAAAGCCATGAATTGAAGTCCCTAACCCCTCTTCTCCCCTAGACAGCTTTCTGGTCGTCATGTTGGTTTATCCAACAAATGCTGCCTTTACCGTCAAAACCCAGGGCTTAAAACATTGATTACTTAAACAATCTATTTGAAATCCATAAATAGGCATGACAATTGAATACTACAGTGCTGCTGAATTATCAAATCTGATTGGTCAAGCGGTGTTGCTTACTGTAGTTTCATATAAAAGCAAGACAAATGACAGATTTATGTGCTTTTTTAATATAATATCATAAACATTTGTAACAGTCAAATGTAAAGCTCTGATGTAATTTTTTTTGATAATCAAATATTTCAGGACTGAACACCTCGCAGTTTGCAGGTTTTCAAGAACAAATTGCAATCTTTGTTTTACTAACTTCAAGAGATAGAGTGAGGGAACAAATTTTTAAAGCTGTTATGAAAGTAAGTGAGAACAGGAATGGAAGTGCCTCATCACTAATTTCAGTGATGAAATATAAAAAGCTACTGTACACGTACCTTCTCAATAGTAGGCGGTTTGTCATGATGCTCCGGCTGATCAGTGTACCTGCCCAGCCAAAAAAGGCACCACCTGTATTTTTTTTTATTGTTAAAAAAAGCCCATTGCATAATCAGTAATTAATATGTTTTAGCTGGTAACAAGTTATTTAACCATAACTGATGCAATGAGAAGCTTCTCATTTCTTAAACAACCATGTCAGAAGACATATTCTGTGTTTGTGGCAAATATGTTTATTATCCTGCATTCTTAAAAGAAAACAACTAAGGAGATTAAACTACTAAAATATTAAAAAAAAAAATACTTTATTAAAATGGGAGATCACTTGAAAACATAGTAAAATTAAATCGTAAAAAAATATACGATTACAACAGTAGAACTCACAGCTATGTTTAATAGTGATTTATGAACATGCAGAATAAGAAGAACTAAACATCTGTGTAGCTTTAGAAAAAAACACTTATCAGTGAGGAAGAAAAGGCTTCAATTTGCTAGGGAGCATAAAGAACACACTGTGGTGCATTTCAAAAAAGGGCATGTGGTCTAAAGAATCCCAACGTACTCTTTTTAAAAGTGATAAGCATATCGGGGTAAGAAGTGATGCACACAGGTAGTTCTTACTGTAGAAGCCTGTGGATTCAGTGTTAGGATCTAGGGTTACTTCTAAAGGTTATCATCGCCCATCATCAATACAAGATCCTGGAGAAAAGTTAATGCGACTCTGGATGAAAATAAATGTTGTGACATTGTATAAGCTTAGCAGAATGATGCCCTGGCTGTAATCAATGTAAATGGTGATGAAATGAACTGTCATATAGATTTTTAATGTGTTTTTATTTTTTGGCCGTGTAGTGTATTTTATTTTAGAGGTATTTTCGAGTACAATAAATCATCTTACTTAAGATTTTTTGAAATCATAAAATTATACTGTATATGTTAGTATATATAACTGTATATATAACAGTTCGACAAAAAACCCCTTTTTTTTTTTTTTTTTTTTTTTGCATTTTTGGACAAAAAAAAAGAAATAATTGCACATCAACAAAATACGGTAGAACAGAATGCAATAAGGCTGTTAAGAAGTGCAAGTGCCAAAATGTTAAGGCAAAATTGTTATGGTTTTATCAACATGAATTTTTATGTGATTTTGCAAAAACTCTGTCTCCCAAGGTTTTGAAACAATGGATAAATCAGCCAGCAGATATTTGGGTTAATTTAAGTATGCATTTTATTATTAATAATATGTTGGTTTAGTTTAAATAAAGAATATAGCAAACTCATTCTTCGATTGTGATTTTGTAATGAGTCTCAGCAAATTAGATCAATGAGAAAAATGTATAATTTTTTTGCACACAAAACCTTTTTAATACAAATAATTCTTGTATATAATAAGAAAGATTATAAACAGTGCAAAAGCTTCAGTTAACAGCCTCATCAGCCTCATTTGCTACCAATCTTATTTTTTTACCTCTGTGCTTGAAGAAAGCCCCCTGTCACTGTATAATGTAGGTATAAGGCATTCAACATCTGTTTATGAACCAGCAGTGCGCATCAGTCGTTCCCTAGGATTATAACATTTCAGTAATAGCAGACAGAATCAACCAAAGCAAACACAACAGCTTTGTACACACACATACACATATGCAACTCTTGTTTCTTTACCACAAATTGCTCACGCACCTTTGTAGTTTTGTGACTACAAACATTACCACAGTGCTTACTCTACAACATAGCTATATTAAGTATAGAAAATTGTTCTCGCACAACATCCAAATCTCATATTGTCCTATTTAACAGAATTGATTGCAGACATTAAGCATTAAGAAATTAAATGCATTTCTCATGAAGTGACTGCAGTAGCAGTAACAAATAGTCAAATAGTAAATGTCTTTTTTCCTGGTATTAGCATTATCTAAAAATCCACTAAACACATTAAAACAGTCAAACCAGCCACTATTTTAAACAGGAAGTAGTTTGACTGATCATGTGACAGAAAGAAACAATGTGATTGGCTCATATCAGCTTGTCAATGTTTTTTTAAAGCTTGTGTCTGCTTTGCTAAAAATCTGGAACTTTATGCTTCTAATATGAGGTTACATAGCATTATTAAGATTAAATGTTTGTTGTATGTTTTGTTACAGACAACCTGGTGTGTCTTAAAATAATAATTTACCAAAATCAGTAAAAGTCTGGAAAAGTGTTATCACGTTCTGCTGTCAAACTGTTCTGTACTTCGCAACACTGAATTTTAATCACTCTTACTAAGTAAAAATACATACTAACACATTTTACCCCAGAAAACTCTAAGCCAATTAAAAGTTTTTATTTGCAAATTGAAAATGATGGTATTTTAGACACAGCAACAATGTCTGAAACAGTAGATACAAATGACCATCTTTGCCATAATTTATCTTCAGTTTCAATGCTTCAAAAGAAGCATTAATTAACATTTATGAACATGATAATGAACAGCTAAGTACAAATGGCAAGCCTCATGGTGATAGCAGCATTTCACAGCTCAACATCCAACCTGCAAAACATGTATAAGTAAACTGTTAGCTAGCTAAGTGAACTGTTTAGCTGAGTGCTGCTACAGCCTGTGGTCATTGCTCAGAAGAATGTGGAAGAAACATATTTATTAGATAGCTAACTGTTTACCTAGAAACATGTATGAAGTAGCATTAGCTGGCTATTTTTTTTTTAGCAAGCTGCTGAAAACACAACAACATTTGGTCTAGTTAGCTAGCCAGCTAGTGTTACCTTTATTTATATACTGGTGATAATCAAAGTGTTCAAAAAAAAAAAAAAAACTTATTAAAACACACAAAGCATTTTCAGAATAGGTGTATCAATTAGGGTTTTGGTAATGTAAGAGAATTACTTAAGATTACTCCTTTACTTGTTTGTGTGTTTTTTTGGAGTGAATTATTACTATAGTAGCAGTACTTTTATTCAAGCAAATGTGTTTTGTACACTTTTCACACCTGATAAAATAAAACTATGAACAGATAACACATAACTATTATTGGCAACTTGCTATGATGTAAGAGGAATAAAACACATAGGAACATGCTGTTATAGGTAAATAATTGACTTTGGGATTGGTACAGTAAATCTCATTTATATCAGGTTTCATATATTCCTTACATACAGTAGCAATGGTAAAAGGAGGAAAATAAATAAAGAATTGCATGTGCATGCTCATACATACTGTTCTTTAGGGAAGGTATATGAAGTGTTAGGCCCAGGTGGTTTAGGGTACATAAATGTGTTGCTCTGGGTGCATGGGTCCTGAGGTAGAAATGTGAGTGGTGGCTGGATGGGTGGAGAGTGTTGTTCTGGGCATCCGTCCTTATTACATGCCAGACGATAACTGACATAATCTGTTGGGTTTGGAACCTCGTCGTATATCTGGCTCTGGTTCTGTGGAGAGGGCGCACTATATTAGAGAGAGATCTATTGCAGGAATCACAGCTCTTCTGCTTTAAGACTATCATAAAATAAAGACAGTAGAATCTAGTTTATGATCCGCCGTTACAAGAAGACAAGATGATCAATCTGTTGTTTTAGTTACAAGAGAAACATTACCAGTTCATTTGTCATTGTCTATTCACCAGTAGGAGGTGCTCTCTGTTCACAGACACTAAACCCTGAGGCACAAAATGCTTTCCTTTTCAGATTAGCAAGCAAGGTATAATGCATTAGTGCATCTTTTCAAGACCACAGTAAACCACGAGGATGAGTGCTGTCTTACCTGGAAGTCACCCGCTGGTTTCTTTTCAAAAGAGGAAGGCTTTTTATGGGTAGGAGAAGAGCCGGCCCTGTTGAGGACAAAGATCTTTAAGGCTTGGAGGCGTTGGCAAAGTGCAGCTTTTAAAAAACAAAAGTGCCACAGAAGTGTTCTTAATGACAATGTAGTCGAATAGCTGATGGTAAATCTCTCTTCAATAAGAAAAAAAAATTTCATGTTCAAAACAACAATAATGTGAGCACATACAGCAAGCAACCTGAAACAACCTGCTACAGTGGTGGCCAAAAAGTATTAAGACTTATATGTCATGTACATAACAGGTGATTTCACTAATTAGTTTAAATCTATCTGGCAGAAGAGTTGTGCTAATTAGAATTAGACAGTTTGGTTAATGGATTAGTAAAAATATATAACAGGATTTTTCATGTTCTGGAGGCAGAGTGTCCACCTCTAAAACTAGGCAATTCACAAGTGGATTGTGAACTTCTGTTGCAAACCTCTGTACATGATCTTTAGGAAGCAAGCAATCCAAGCAGGCAGGGATTGAGCAAGTAACACCAGAGTACTGCAACTAACTTTATACACAACTGGATCCAGCAGGTTTAAAAAAAAAATAAATAAATAAATAAATAAATATATTACTGTATTCTTGATTTTTATTATTCGTTTTTTAATGTAAATGTTATTAGGTGCCACAGTGGCGTACTGGTTAGCACTGTGGTCTCGCACCTCCAGGGTCAAGGGTTTGATTCCCACCTTGGGTCTGTGTGCTTAAAATTTGCATGTTCTCCCTTTGTTTGGTGTACTCCTGTTTCCTCCCACAGTCCAAAACCATGTAGATTAGGATAATTGGTGTTAATACATAATTGTGTGCATCCTGTTATGGACTGGCAGCCTGTCCAGGCTGTACCCCACCTTATGCCCAAAGTCTCCTGCAATAGGCTCCATGCCCCCTGCAAACCTGTTCCGGATAAGCGAAGATTATGTGAGATGTCATTAAAACATTTAATTTCACTTTTGTCTTAATATTTTTGGCCACCAGTGTACTTCAGCAAAACCTGGTTTATTAGTAAGAATCTGCCAGTCAAGCCACTTGGCCATCTATCATTAGTTAAGCGCCAAGCAGTAAAACAGTTTGGACAGACAAGCAGGACATTTTTCCATTAATTGCACTTGTTAAAATAACATATATAAAAAGTGACAACTAATGTACATTATTGTAGGGATGACTTCCAGAGAATCACTACAAGGCCACACTTGGTATCAGGGGTTAATTAGATATAAGCTAGTGTTTAGACTTGTTTAAACACATACTCTATTTAAAGCATGGCCTTTTTTTCTGTAAAACATTGCGCTGTAATGAGCTCACATGAACTATTCTATTGCATGGTACCCACGAGTCACTGTCGGATTCACTTTGTTTCTTCCTCTGCTGTCTGTTGACCACAAACACGACGGCGGCTATACTGAGGATAATGCTGAGGGCAATCACCCATCCGAGGACACCCATCACCCTCTCAGCTGCACTCAGTGGCTGTGGGGTTTCTGTGGGAAACACAGAAGCTTGGTGATTGTCCTACTATAAAAACGAACCTTTGTGTAGTTTTAGCAGCCTTTGTGACATTGAAACAAAGAGATATTTTACAGCAGAGAAAAATTAAATGTTCCACATTAAATTCCACATCCTAGTTTAAAACAGAATTTGTGACATCATCACAGAGCTTGGCAAATGATACTTTCAGGAATATAATTTACGACTTGAAATAGAAAAGCTCGTCAGTGGAAAATGAGAAGGAAGTATGGATGCCAATTTTACCAGAAGCACGTTTAACAGGAATGTACAAATTAATGTAAGCCAGCTAGCCGACATGATATAAAGTGAGTGAGGTTCAGACCTTTTTCTGCTTGTGGTGCAAAAATAAACAAAACATCTGGCCATGTAGTGTCCAAAAAAATCATATACGTAAAACTAAATCAACAGAAATGTTGTTTAAAAGTTATATTGCACAATCAAGAGTGATGTTCTTATTTATCAACAGTATAGAATAATTGATGGTATGATGCCATTCATTTGTACATTCTTTCTGCTGATTTGTTTTGTATATTTAAGCAACATTTCACATTCAAGAATGAGGTTATGAAGAATATCGGCATGGCTGTGATTGCCTATGGCATTTACTCTGTGATGAATCACAGCTGCACAAAAACTCAGTATAACCTCATTTCTGTTTGTGCAATGTGCAGTTGCTTGAATATACAAAAGGGAAAAAACAACCACATTTTTAGTCAGAAATCAGCACAAAGAAAGTACAAATTAATGGCATAATTTTTCCCCCATTCCCATTTGATCTTCTATACCGATTATCCGATACAGGGTTGCAGGTGGCCTTGAGCCTATCACAGGAGACTTTGGGCTCGAGGCAGGGTACTGTACAACCCTGGACAGGGTGCCAATAACGACACACACACACACACACACACACACAAACACACACACACATTATGGGCAGTTTGGGAGCGGGAATTAGCCTAATTTGCGTGATTTTTAAACGTGGTGGAAAGCAGAGTACCCGAAGGAAACTTACCAAGCCTGAATGGCATCATAACATCTACAGTATACTGCTGATACATAAGATGTGTTAGAAACCCCAAGTAATGCTGTAGGTTCCTTTATCCTTGAAGAACAAAATAATAATAAAAAAAAACATCTTAACATGTTACCTTAAAAACAGAAATACACACTGTAAAGTGAAGACGTCCATGTGGTGAAAAATATACGTGTTACACAGCACTGACACAGACACCTATTAGCCATACATTAACAGCCCTGACAGATGACGTGAATGACGTTGATTATCTCTTTATTATGAGGCAAGTAAACGTTACAACCTAAACATTGTTGCAGACCAAGTACACCTTTTTATGGCAACATTATTCAATAATGCAGTGGTCTTTTTCAGCAGGATAATACGCCCTGCCACACTGCAAATATTCATGAATAGTTTGAATTCATGTGTTAAACTGGTCTCCAAATTCCCTAGATCTCAATCTGATAAAGCATCTCTGGCATATGCCGGATGATCCATACAGGACTTACAGGACTTAAAGGATCACAGCACACAGCACATCTTGTGTAGTCCATGCCTTGATGGGTCGACTGTTCTGGCAGGAAAAGGTAAACCTACACAATATTGGTCAGCTGGTTTAAATGTTGTAGCTGATCGGTCTATGTATTTAATTAACATCTCCTTAAAGAAACCATTTATCAACAAATAAGTATTTTTTTAACCCTTGTTACATAACAATATGTAACGTCCCTGACTAAAAAAGAGTTGATATTTGGATTTAAAAATTAAAACGCCAAAGATTAATCCTCTAACTTGATAATTACTACAGTTAATTAATTAATGTTTCAGCTAGCAACAAATCTTTCAACCCTAATGCAGGGAGTAGTTTTCTATTTCAAATATGTACAAGACCATGTTGACAGATGAACCATGTGGTTGTGGAAAAGTTGTTACTCTGTTTCAAAAGGCTCAAATTATTGGCCTGCATTAAGCAAAGAAAACAACTAAGGAGTTTGCTGAGACTATTGAAATTGGGTTAAAAAACTGTCCAGCTTATTATTAAAACCTGGAAGGATAATTTGGAACCATCAACTCAGTGGAATAAATGTGGTCAAGGAAAAAAAAATCATGACTCACTCTGATGGAAGACAAAACTTTTAGTAAATTTGCATCATAAAAAAAAATCATATTCAAAATCAAAATCATAGTCTTGTTTTGTAGTAAAAGTAAGACTATTTCCACATGCATAGTGCAGTGAAAACTTATTGGATTGTGACTAATTGGGTAAAAATGCTTAAATTTGATAGGGAGCATAAAGATCTGATTTTGGAGCAAAAAATAAATTAATCAATACCTTCTGAGTAATCAAAATCAAGAATTCATCAGTGATACGGTATAATGAAATAAACTTATTACAGTAAATTAACTTATTTTCCACTGGGTTTCAGGTGAACATTAGAAAACACCAGTACATTTCCTATTTGGATATGTGTGGTTTTTTTTTGGTGTGTGTTAACTCAGCCCTGCAAATCAGGTCTGTCATGAATGGCTTTCACGTAAGCTTTCACTTAGGTCACTATGTACACAGAGCAACATGATGTTAGTTCCTGACCAATGAAAGCCTGTCTCATATTGGATTTAAAAAGACAATGGTTGGCTTCTGCCCAGGAAAAAAGACAAGAGCCAGCCACAAACTAAAAGCCTCTAGTGAGGATATATGTCTCAAACAGTCTCTAACACATCACTACTGCTGAGTGGAAAAGGGAATTCACAGTCAGGACTAAATGACAACCAGCAAGCACAGACCAGTTATACAGCAAAAAAAAAAAAAAGTTTTGTCCAGTAAACAAAACCATTTGACAAAGTGTTTCTTTCCCCACACACAAAACTGATTACAGGGATTTATACGGATGGGTTTTCACATTTTATTTGTAAAAAGAACAATTTATGTGCTTATGCCCGAAAAATCCCAACAAACACAAGTGCAAGCTACAATTAAACTATTTAAAATACAGTTACAACCAACAGGAAAATAAAGCATTCATTGATCAAATGACATGCCAGTGGAAATACATATATACTGTACAGCATGGTCATTTAACAAGAGTGACTTATTGCACAACACTCAACATAGTTCAAATATTTACAAAACCCTATACAGAGTAATTGAATCCATGTGCAAAAGCAAAAACATTTTAGTCATCACATTTCAGGATTATGTAACACTTTGTTGAACTGAACTTTGTTTGAGCACAACATATACACATTATACACATTTTATTGTATTCTTTTGCACAGAACCAGTTGCACAACAAGACATTTATACAGCAAATATGTACAAGAATATTTTAATCATGTGTTTTAACTCAATAAATTACATCATACACATCAAACCTTAAATGAATTTAAGAGCTTTTCAGTCGTTTTGTAGAACATGTTAGCTGTTACAATAGTCTTTGGTGAAGTTTATAATGCACCGCATGCACAGCATCTAGCTGTATATAAATACAAAACATGATGATTTCATGCAGCTCTAAAATATTAACCTAATTTGAACAACTATTATGAACTCCAAAGTAGATATTTAATCAACTCGCAACCTTTTTATGACACTATTTACAGCTAAAATGTAACATTGTTGTATTAAATACATTAACTAGAAATGGTTTACAGTGGAAATACCATCATAAGTTCTAAGTATGTAACAGAACAAAATTTTGTCCCTTGATTGGGTTCAGCTTGGTTTTAATCAGGTGATGCATTTGTTTGGATCGACGTTGCCATTACATGCCAAACTGATTTTGTCCTCTCGGCATGTGCAACTGTCACAGTTAGACATTTACTTTCCATTTATGGCCACTGCTTCCTGAGATGACACACATACCTTAGCACTTTGTGCATAATTTCTGTTTCAATGACTTTGAAAAGGACCTTGTCTGCTAATTGGGAAGATGTAAGATAGTGCTTGAGCACAGAACTAAAAGTCAAGGGGCGGATTTGGATCTGATCCAACTACTTCAGTAAGCCAAACCGAGACAACAGTGTACAACATAAAACAACACACTTAACGCACTTATCCAGCCTAACGGTAGGGTAGGATTAAGACGGATTAGCTAGCAGGTCTGTCCCATGGATTTCTTTTGTTCTTTTTGTTTAGTGAAAAGTAGTTTTTGTTCAGTGAAAAGTATTTGGAATATACAGTACTACTATTTTGTCTTATTTTTTTCTTTTTTTTTTTTCTTAATCATCTTCTACGTTCAGTCATTTTATCTTATTATGTGTGATTTAAACCAGTCGGTGTTGTAAGACAGCGACCCATTGTGATGATGATTTATTTAATCTTCGCACTCCCACCATGTCGATAAGCAGATTCAGCTCAAGTTCCCTTCGTGCAACTTTCCTCCTGTGATCAATCACCACAGTAATGTACATTTTGCAGCACCATTTAACTGCTAACACAGGACTGACTACAATTAGCATAATAACTATTACAAATTTGTTGAACGCTATAAAAACAAAATATTAAAAGCATGCATTGACTGTGAGCCAAAAACATTGTAGTAATGTCTTCCCAATTAGCAAACAAGCCACATGTGACATTGTTGAGCCAACATTGTTGAAATGTTTGTGCCTATGTGTGTGTGCTTTGAGGGTTTTTTTTTTCGGTCTGGTTATTACCTCTTCCTGCTCTTGGGAGGCATAACTTTCATATTTTATGACACTTCCAAATACTTATTCATCAGTGGTTACCATAACACATACAGTATACAACACAGCTAATTATATACCATTTTCTGTACAATTTTGTTTAGAATTTGCTTTATAGAGATGTCTTATCAAATTAACCAGTATGAGTTCTTTATTTTTAACTGAGAGTGCATTTTTCCTGCTTTTGTTTAGTACTGTACGTACTAACCAAACTGCTTTTGTTTAATACAGTACTCTGAGCATGGAAAAATCAGGTTGACATCTGATGAACTACTAGAGATTTACTGCAGAAGAATATAGATGAATAAATGTAATTTTCCTCCATTGCTAGCATGTTTTTTTATTTTTATTTTATTTCACTGGTATTTATGTGCCTGTTATTTGTATAAATGTTGCAGAATTAGTTGATGGAAGACCAAGCAGTTTGTGTTCATTCAAATCTGTCTTCGAGTACAATTGAGTAATTGTATAAGTACTTTGCAATAGGTCTTGGTTGTTCCACCCAGAAATCAGGTGAGATTCCACAACCCTCATTTCATACAAAAATACATTCCAAAGTTCAGCCGAGACTCATGAAACTTCAGCAGTCCCACTGAACTAAATATATTTGGTATCTTACAAAGTTACAGTGTATTTAGTACAACTCCATCACTCTTCTTTCATCAGAACTAGCCATATTAGAAAGAAAATTGTTACATGTGTACTAAATTCCTCGTAACTTTGAAAGGTATGTCTTTATATGTGTCTCAGCTGAACTTTAGAGTGCTTTTTTTTGCATAAAATGAAGGTTGTGGAATTTGACCTTGATTCCATACATTGTACTCATCGCTCCTAGTGACAAACTTCATGGTCGTTATGCAGAGCAGGAATGGTTTATAATGCACCTCAATTATGACTTTAGACAGACTTGAAGAACCCCAAACTATCCCTTTAAATAATTAAATACCACAATTGCTTCTGCTTAAGGCTGAAATCTCTCACTTATGAGAGAAAAAAACTCATTTTGTTTGGCATTTTTCCCTATCCCACATAAAAATAGGTCCCTTGCTTCCTAATAAAGACTATCATCTTTTCTTTGCAATCCTAAATGTTGCAGTGGTTGTGGATTGTTATGTTCTCCCACACTTTGCTTTGATATAAGCAGGTAAAGGTGAAGCTAATTTCTGGGTCAGAAGAAGGTTTTTCTAATGTGATAAATCAATAATAATTACCAGGAGACTGTTTTAAACATTTTAAGCTGCACTTTCGAAGCAGTAACAGTATTTAAAAATTTGGATTCAGGCAAAATTCAGCTCCACATCACAACACCATCTGGGCCTGGATTTGAAACACGATGCCGTAAGTCCGACTGTAAACACTCTCTCTAACACATTGGGAAATAAATGTGCGATTGTAACTAAGCTCTGTCCCACAGATGCTGTAAAAACCTGTGCCTAAATATTCACTGTTTACCAGTGGCCTCCGGTGCAGTCAATCATATTCGATTCCTAAAAGAGTTGGAAAACTGCGCATTTTGCACCTCTGATACTGGCTTTCATATTAACTGACTTAAAATACATTTCTGATAGTTGTGAACTTGTGATTAGAAACATATTTATATACTGGTAATCACACCTGAAGGATCCATGTGTCGATTGTTACTGCAATATTTACCTAAGGAAAATCACACATTGTAATCTGTTACATTTTTATTTTGTGCTTAAAGAAGCTGATCATTTCACTTTACACGTCTCACAATGTGTGACAAATATGAATCGTTTGGCACTATCATGAAGCCCTGTTTAAAAGGTAAGCTAAGGTAAGGAAATGCTACTTCATGTATTTTGCCTTTACTACAGTTGACTAGAATGTGCATGCATACTTCCTCCATGTTTTGTTTCTTTTTTGTTCTTTATTTTAGTGTCTATTGACACTCCATGTAAAATGTGTCATTTTATTATCTATTTTTTTTATCTACAACTACTACTATTATAATAAAGTATGAACAAAGTACAACACTAACTGCGACAGTGCAAAATTTTCACAGTAAACAAAGTGCATGAACGATGTCTGAATGTTTCATTTTGAACCCGTTCTCTGTGTGCGTGAGATGCCGAGACTTCTCACGTACTGTACGCTTCTTGTCACCCACTAGATGTTTAGTCTTCATCTGACTTTACTCATGCCCAACTGTCTCACGCTGTGATATAGCCAAGGTTCTGATAAAGCCAAGGACAGGTGAAAGTAAATCTGCTGTACAGGGTTTTTGAGTGTATCTGGGAAGAAAAAAGGAAAAAACGCCACTACACCATGCTCTTCATTTATACTAGTAAATTATACAGTATTCACACTATAATTTAACAAAAGTGCCTTTATCTGTTTTAATAAGTGCTCCGTCGACATGGGCAAAATTTTCTCAATCTGATTGAAATCATTCCGGTTAAAGATTCCAATTTAACTGTTTACATGGACAATGATCTCATAAGATGTGCTTTTACATGCTCAAAGCGTTTAATCAGAATATAACTTTTTTGCCATATGCAAAGTGGTTCTGTCTGCTGTAAAGTGTTTAATCTCTCGGCAAAATAACAGAAGAAAAGAAATAGAATCTAAATTTTAGGTTAGGTTAGACTTCCCATGTTTTTCAGATGAATCCCACCTTCTGTTTTATGATTCTTTTAGTCTCATCTATGATTGGTTGAATGATTTACTACATGAGCCAATCAGTGCCCCTTCCTGAACCAGAGACCCGGTGGATGAAAGAAAGCACAGGTGGAATAAAGTTGTTTTCAGAGTTTATACCAATCAGGAATGCAAGCAACATTTCCTTCCCGTAATCTTGTCAGATCATCTAAGGATACCCCCATGTGTGACAAACACACAAAGACGGAATATATTCCTTCTAGAGCGAAACAATCAACTCAATTGTTTACATGGCTAATATTACCTATTGAAGACATTATTAAAGGTTTACACCAGCACTCTCGTTCTGATTGAAGATTTATTCCAGTCAGGTTGTTCCTATTGAGATGTTTACATGATGCATTTTTTATTCTGATTGCGCTTTTATTCCCATTATTACTGGAATATTAGGGTCCATGTAAACGTGCCTAATGAATAATGGCTGTAGCCTAAAATATCAAAGTGAGAAAAGAAAGGTGATAGCTATTGTTACCACCCCTAATAGGATTTTTTTTCTATGAAAACTCCTTTATTTCCTGCTTAAAGTTAATAAAGTCAAAAGCAACTTGCTAATAACAACCCACAGCGTGAAAGTTACAGACTGTTATAAAGTGACACTGGAGACTTCTTCCAAAAACCTTAAATAATTGTTGTCTAATTGAAACCCTCACCATATGATTGTTTTTCTTTGTTAATAAACACTTTTACAGTTTTATTTATCGGACATTGGTTTTGTGGAGTGTTTGACGTAAATGCCCCCCTGACTTTGCTTTTGTCATGGAAACAAAAACATATTAGAACTAGCACATCTGGAGTTTCCTTGTAGCTGGAACAACTGTCAAAACTGCAGTTATAGAATAGTAAACTCCTTCAGGCTAGTCAGGTTTAAGAGTTTTCCAGCACTGTGAAATAATTGACTTTAGCAAACAACAAATGTAAAACAAATCAGAAACAGGACCGGTAGATTGTTGAAAAATACTCATCATTCTGGACTGCGTTCCAAAGCCAGCAATTAATCTAAATAAAGCTCAGCCATATTTATTTAGATTTAAATCTCTATGTGAAATGTGGAAAGGACTTCTATTGATGACATTTTAATGACTTTATATGCAAAGATTTTTTTGCCTCGTTTTCTTTTTCACACATACCACTCCTCTTTAGAGATGACAGAGCCATCCATTTGAGGAACCATATCCACAGAGACTTCCACTTCAGACCCATAGCCATCCCTGTAGCCTTGTTCATTATATCTCAACCTCTTGTTGTCCTCCACTGGACTGTAGGACTGCATCCTGTTGGGAGGATGATTGTGGAACTCAGGTACATGTTCACCTAAGAAACTGGGACCTCCATAAATTTCAGGTTTCTTCTCATCCTCAGGATAGTTCAGGTCTTCAGGATAGGTCAGGCTCTGAGGCAGAGAGGGGCACGATGACAGGTCGCTGGCTTTGCCAAAGCCGTTGGCCAGGACCTGTTTTTTGGTGCTGTAATCACCTTTAAACGTGCGCCTCTGTCGATGAAAGAACACCACCAGCAATATAATGGCTGCCAGTAGCACTGTACCACACACAACCGCTCCACCGATAGCAGCTCCTGCTCGCTGTTGCTCGGTGTGTGTGGAACTAGGGGACTCTGGGTAAGGAGAGATGGAAGGGAAGAGGGTATAAATCTTTCTCTAATTCCTCTAACAGCTCCATTTTATGTAGTTAAAACTGCTGGTGGAATGCTGTGATATTCTTTCAATCCTAATGTTTTCCAATCTCCTAGATTGGATATTTCTTATTGCATATCTAAGTGAGAGAGTGAGTAATTAAGTAATTAAGTACGTATGTAAGCAAGTAAGCTAGTAAATAAATTTGTAACTGGATACGTAGCTAGACAGTAAAACATCTTGGTCTCATTTAAGGCAAATATTATAATTATCTGGCCTGTGTTCTTTTGTCATTCGATTTGATTCATGTTCTCCACCCCAACCTTTAGCTAAATATGATTACCATCTGTCATCTAATGATTGCCAGCTAGCCGACTAACATTGGCCATGTGCATGAATATTTCCACAATTTTATCACCATCGACTTTTTCATTTTAAACAATTAATTCAAATTCTTCCCCCAGCAGCTTTAAATGACATTATGGAAAGGGAGGTAAATGAGGTTAAGGGAGTGATGGTGTTTGACTACTTGAGCACTGAGTGAAAACTCAGGAGAAGAGAACCAAGCATGCAGCAGACAGAGCAGCAAGCATCAGCGCATATTTCCTACAGTAAAATTTTGACAGAACATGACAGTCCATTACCACGAGCAGGCGAGTACAGTGATAAATGAGATACCATGCAGAATTTTAGTTTTGTTACAAGATTTCTAACAACTTTATACTGTACATAGCATTACATCAAGCATCAAAAAAAAAAAAAAAACATGCACCTCAGAGAACATTGAAAGGAACCAGACAAGGAAGAAATGCTGTGCCAGAAAATCCTCATAACAAAACGTTCTTATATAATGGTGATGTTTCAGAGGCAATTCAGTAAAATGACAAAAGCATTCTCACATAAAACATACATCATGAACACTCAGAGATGTAAATTCAGTCCTTACCTGTTATAATCACCTCAACTGATGCCGAACCTGTACCAATACTGTTCGTTGCATCACACATGTATGTGCCTGCCATGTCATAGGTTACAGGACCCTTAAAGATTAGTGTCTCCTCACGTTGCATGGCTGTGTTTGGCATGGAGCCATTCAGACTACAAGGACAAAAAAAAAATGGGATTTTACAATGAGAGACAGTGTTACATACACCAATGTACTGTATTTACAATTTAGATTTCCCAAATAGCATCAGGTCAAAGTTGACAATTATGCATCCATCAACAAGCCTAGTTTTTTCTTCTACTAATTTTAATGATAAAAATATTCATAAAATATTGTATATTGTACTGTTGATAATATGAATAATTCCATATAAATTCTATAAATATTTTAAAAAATTGTCTTGAGATGCATGCATGGACAGAAAACATTATTTAAATTTCAAACATTATTTAAATTTGTACATATTTTTACACTCCTCTTAATTATATATAATTATTTTTACCTAAACACACAATTTTTAACAATGTTTTGGGATTAAGCCCAACACAGGCCCACGTTTCAGGGCCCAATCTCTCCTCCTCCCGGGGGTATGGCTGGGAGTGGATCACTATTGCTTTTCTAATAAATCAGACCAACAGTTTTCCCCAAATTCCCATTCATCTGATTTAGGCGTAGGTGGCCTCGCCTTCGATTTTGCATGCACCCCCACAAAACTTATATCAAAACATTCAGTTGTGTCTCCCGAGTGCTATCGTCCTCAGAAAATGCGTTGTTTTTGAGTTACGAGGATTTGTTTAATACCCACGGCAAACCTCTTTGCTATAGCTGCTTCTATAAAGCTTAAAAAATAAAGATCTATAAAAGCTAAAAAAAATAAAAAACATGGATCGATAGTAAGAAACCCCTTCTACACCCTATTTAAAACTCGCTCCAAAACTCATTCTCTGTGGAAAAAATTGGGATTCCACAGTGTCTAGATGGTGAATCAGCAAAAAACTACCTTAGTATTTTTGTATTGCCAATTCTCCCTAAATCTTGCAACCCCCTAAAAAAAAAAAAAAAAAAAGTCACATCACAGCCTTAAGCCAGGTATCCGGACTGCTCCCTATAGAAATTTGCTGACTTTACACTAAATTCTTTCACACAAAGAAACTAAACAGAAACAAACACCTAATAAACCACTACGAAAAACCACCATCCTGACCCCAACTTTGGACATACAGTACACACAAAACTTAACATTCTGAACCTAAAGTAAAGCCTGCTCTCTGGAACAATCAGAAATGAGGGCTCTATGACT
The DNA here is from genome assembly GCF_024256425.1 of Clarias gariepinus. NCBI lineage: Eukaryota > Metazoa > Chordata > Actinopteri > Siluriformes > Clariidae > Clarias > Clarias gariepinus. The sequence goes on along the minus strand of NC_071118.1, from coordinate 11,364,524 downwards.
AACCGTTCTCAAGATCCAGCCATAATGCAGCACAGTCACTTTCTCTTTTAAGTGTGTGCAAGATATCAGATTACATTTTCTTTGTGTCAGACAGCAAGACAACCAGGCTAAACCACTCCCCCCCCACTCTTACACACACACACACACACACACACACAGAAAAGGTGAATGGTCATATCTCACATTGAACTTCTAGCTCAGGAAAGACATATTGAACTTTTTGCACAGGAAAACTGATGCATCCTTCAACCCTACTTCACCTTTTCTCTGGGTTTTGTTTTTAGTTTAAAAATGTTGTTGCATGAATCAGACTAACATGGAGAAAGTGTGTGCTGTCATGTGACCAGATGTCTCTATTCCACAACCCTGGCAGTTACGCTATATCTAGCTGGCAGGATTTGACATTGAAACTATGACAGTATTAAAGTTATGGTCACAAGCCTTGCTATACAGTAATTTCAATATTGATTATTTTACATTCCCAACCTTCAGCATTTATTTCCAATATAAGAACCTCTTTCTACTGCATCGAATGTTCAGAGGTTTAAAACATACAGTAACAGATGAAACCCATTAAGAGCATAGTGCAGATATAGAAATGTTTATAACCCACTACCTTAGGTTAGAGGTATTGAACTGGTCAATATTAAAAATTTCCACATAGATCTGTGGTCTAGTTTGAATCAATTTTAAAATCTAATCAGTTCATGTGCAATGCAATTCATCTGCATAAAAAATATGACAAACATTCAACCACTCATTCTTGAGATATCGCACTAACAAGAATCTTGGAAAGACAGTCTGACAGATGGATAAACTATAAAAATATCCATAAAGGCATAAAAACAGAACGGCTGATTATGTAAGGGACAGATTATGATTTGGCGTAGTGTTATAAGAAATGTCAATAACAGGATGGTGTGATGCGACACAAAGCCTTAATAATGACACACCTGTTGGATCATTCACATATCAGAGCGCAATCATTGTTTAATTGTCTTATTCAGCCAGTAATTATTTTTTTCATTTATTAATGAACACATCACATGTTTTAAATACATATAGATGCATTTATTTTAAATGATACAATAGTGTCCACAAAACAATTTTAAGTTAAAGCTCTAAATTAGTTTATTTCAAATCTAAACATTCTCTCCTCGGCCTTAATTTTGAAAATGAAACAAAAGTCACTTAAAAAAAAAAAACACTTTTATTTTCTCCCCTGCATTTCAGTTCCACAAAATGTGTGAACACATGTCTGAAGCTTGTACATTATTCACACCTTTTAGTGTTTCATAGTCAGTATTGGCATATAAGTATATTTTTATCACTTTTATCACTTTTTTTTTAATATAAAAACACGTTTTATTAATTTAAGGCAGAATTTAATGCTCAAGATTTAAATGGGGAAATAACCCTTTCATAATGAACAGCTGAGTGCAAAGGTTTGTGCTTTACTTAATTACTGGGTAACAATACGACAGAAGTAAAAAAAAAAAAAGAAGTATAAAAAAAATAAATAGTGTAAAGAACCAAATGAAATACATTTCAACTTGACCTTCTTGTTCTCCAAGCCTGATCTGAAGAAAGCAGAACACATATTGAAAGAAAAAAATCAATAGGCGAGTGGTTTGGCAGAGTTTGAACTGAGATGTCAGGAAGAATTCCAACTGAGAAGGTCCAAAAACGGATCCAAGAATACACAAAGAACAGAAAATAATATGTAAATTTTTGAGACTGTATAAGTGATTTTTTTCACTAGATGTCTTTTTAATATTCACATTTTTCACGAACATTTCCAAAAGGCATGGCATGACTAAGGATCATTGAAATACTTGATATAGAAACATAGCTGACATGACGTGGGGGGGGGGGGAAAGAAATGCAAGCAAACAGTAACACATTCTGCAAAGAACATTGTTGATGGTCAGAACCGAAAGCCATAAAAGTTGCAAAAATATGAACGGATCAGGGAGTTTACATAACTCATACTAGCATGACGAGGTCATTTTTTGGGTTGATGTGGTTTGTACTTTTATTCTGCAATCTTAATATAGTTTCCATTTTTGTGTAAAATCACAAGTTCACAATGTATATAAGAAAATCCTAGAAGGCTTATTTTTTGAAGGTAACTTGACCACCTTGTAACCTGTAATAAAAAAGCAACAGCTGCAAAACTCAAAAATGAGATCTCCATTTTCACAGTTCTGAGAAGAATTTTTTTTTCCAACTGAGAATATTTGTGCACATTTTCTTCGAGCCACAAGGGTGTTAAAAAGCACAATGCCAAATATTTTAGCAAAATTGTTTGGGTTATATAAGTGTGAATTTTGTTTGATTATGCAAAAAGCTATAACTCTGCCAGAGTTGTCACAAAGGATAAATCAGATTGCAGCTGTTTTGGTGGTCATTTACAGTAAATATTCAGTTTACTAACAATAATATGTCGGCTGACTTTTAAGTTCTAAATCGTCGCACAATTCAACATCCATTTGAATATTGTCCTATTTTATAGAACATATCATGGACACAAAAAAAGTCATACCTGTCATTAATGAATGCTTTTCTTGGCTTTATCATTCTCCCAAAAAATCCACTAAAAACATTTAATTTACTCATGACAGCCTCTATTCTGTAAAACTGGTAGTTCTACTATACTGATCATGCAACAGATTGGCTGGTCACGACATATCAGCTTTGCATGAAGATTGGGCCACTCACTTTAGTGATAAAGTATAAAGTTTATAAAATAAGAATATATAGTGGTTGCCAAATTGTCATTATAGACAATGTTTTGTGTCATATTTTTGGCCTCTGCAGTCAAACTGTTCATAGAGTATCTACCCAAAAATTTCTTGTACTGTTCGGTGTACTTACTATCTCCACTGATATGAAGAAACAGTTGGATTAGCATCAGCCACGCAAGTCAGCTGGACATTCTCTCGATTTATATACCAGTTTCCATCAAACCCCTCAATGCTCACCTCTGGCTCATCTGTACATAAAGCAAGGCAAAACAAACTCATTATCAGTAAAAATATATGTTATAAAACTGGAAAAATGTATGTTTGTGTTGGTACATGTTCTTAAAACTTAAGTGTATATATAGTATATTATTTATTTTGTTCCACAGTGGACTCTAGTTTGTCTGCTTACACTGCACATTGAGAAGAATGGTTTCTGTTTGCTGATCGTTATTGTAGGTGGAGATGCAGGTAAGCCGCTGCTCATGTGCTTCTCGCCTGGGTATCATGATGTAGTCACTGCGCACTGTTATCGTCCCATCACTGTTCCTGATCTCCTCAGTGTTTGCTTCACCGTCTAACTCAGTGTCCCATGAGATGACAGCAGGAGGCTTCCCGTTGGCTGAGACACACGTTGCTACGGTCATTTTCGTATCTTTTGATCCTGCCACTATGGTGGGAGTGGACAGACTCATCTGCACCATTGGTCGAGCTGTAAAATAGAAATTGTGCAGCATTTGTTAAATTCCTCTAGATACTGTAGATTTGTACTTAAGAACCGCCATGTGCTCATTCCAAGACTCTTATTATTATTATTATTATTATTATTATTATTATTATTATTATTATATGTGCTCAAAGTGAACATCCTTTTAGCCCACTTACTGTAGTACTGTTTGACTTCTTTGACATCTGTATACTGTAATGATTTATAATCCCGCTATCTGGTGTCTATTTCATCCCGTCTTCCTTGAGTTTCCTTAGAGTTTCTCCTACCCCTTGTCTCCTCTGGCTTTCTCATTAGAGATCTTAATGTACATCTAGATTTCTTTAATTGCTTTGTGAATTGTATATTGGTATAAGTGCTATAAAAAATATATAACTGAATAAAAGATTAAACACAGCAAGTAGATGACTGTTTTTTTTTCTTCCCATATGTGATTGCTGCGAAGTTTCCAGGAAAAAAAAAAGGTTCCACTGGAATCTTGGCTCTGAATTTCCCAATAAGAAAAACAGAGTAATGACTTTGACTTTATTTGTGGTTTGTTTTTCATAGTTCTTATAGTTGAATAGAATTGAACATACCGTAAACAGTAAGATTGACCATACTCTCCCGGTTACCCGCAGGGAACGTGGTATATTCGCAGATGTACGTAGCCTCATCAGACAGTTTCAGGTTACTAAAGATGATAGTCGTGTCCTCCAGTGATGGAGTTCTCTGCCGAACTGCTGGGTTCTTGAACCTCACGCGGTCTTTAAAAGCTGGTAGCACTGACACGCCCAGAGCTGGATTGGCGATGGCCACGTTCTGTTTGGTGCCATTGACAGACTTCTGCCAGGTTACCTGGGAGATCTTGACTGGTGGTTTACTGTTGGCAAAATGGCAACGCAGCTCCACCTGAGTGCCCACATAGCCTGACCGGTCACTGTCCGTGTGAACAGTTTGACCACTGGAGCCTGAGAGACAAGATAAAGATGAAAGATGATTTCTTACATTCCACTTGCTTTCACATTTTTTCAGCACATTTTTAAGAATCCATTTATTATTAGTTGCAGACTATAAAGAGCTTCATAAGATTCATGGTCAAACGTTGAAAGTCATTCATTATATGAATTACATCTTATTCAGATATGTGGCAGTATGTTAATATGAACATAATCTTATCCCTTGGATACCTATTATATTTTTTATATGCAGGATATGGATATTCCTGAGAAACACATTTACCTGAGATTGTGTGTCTAAAAATAATAATGTTAAAGAGCTCTGGTTGCAGTAAGAGTCAGCAATGGCTTAGAGGTTCACATATGTGATTGTATTTGTGCGTGTCCTTAAGCCAATGTTGAATAAATAAAAGGATTGAAACACGGTGGCCAACCAAAAGTGTAACTAAAAACAAGGCTGTATTGTATTGCAAAAGAGTCTCTTATGTAACCATAACACTGGATTGCTCTTTATTTCTTTTTCCTCCCCCTTTTTTTTTTTTGAATTAAAAATCCTTTTGGACTTGAAAATGTTAACTCAATATACTATGCAAGCAAGCACAATTCCTCTGCCTTAAGGGCAAGCAAACTGAACAAAAGGCTTTTTATTTCAACTCAGCATTTCCTTTTTTTTGTGACTTGCAGCAGTTGAAGAGTGGAGGTCATCTGTCAAGAATTATACTCATCTTAGTTTTTTTTCATGAACATACACATAGAAGTAAAGCCAACATCATTTCTTAACCATTATATAAGCCAGGCATTTGATGAGTGGTGGTAAGAGAGAGATCACTCTTGACATACAGAGATGATGGAGGAGGATGGAGAAAGTTCAGCAACTTAATGATCCATATCAGGGTTGCCAGGTCTGAATGGCAAAACCAGCTCAGTGTCTGAGCTGAAAGTATGCTCTTCTAAACCCTAGACACAGCTTGAAAGGTGGCGTGTGTATCTATAAAATATAATGCATTACATTTTAAACAATTTCCCTAAAATGGTTACAGATTTTTTTTTTTTTACAGTTACTAGAAAAATATATAAAGCGATGACTGACATGCAGCACAGGGTAGTGCACTCAAATGCAAATGAGAACATGGTAGCATAGGGCTCGGGATTGTGCAGTATAAAGTGACATATCTTTTTTTATCCCCCAGTTAATTTTAACCAACTATACAAACATGACTCAGCAAAAATTTGAAAATGAATCATATAGGCAAACAAATAGCACAGCTATACCTGTACATGATCAAGTGTTTTTATTGGGTGTTTTTATCTTCAGTTGTTTCTATGACCAAAAGATCATAATAATTTGTTAATTTTGAGAGGTCTACATTTTTGTGACATCATTCCCATATTTCGGTAGTGGTAAAATTTACCTTTTATAAAAGTTATGATAACTTTTGTTCTACTGTACCTGACATATCCGAAAACCCAAGTATAGAGTTTAAAGTTTGAAGCCTTGCCGTCAACACACATCAGCAACACTTCCATGGAATGCAAGCATTTTTTTTAACCGTCATTGACCTATGCTGTGTTGCTGGCATTAAAGGTTAAAGTGCATTCAAAAATGCAAAAGAAGATCAACTAGATCTTGTTACTAATGGCTTTCACAGGGATTCTTTCATCTTCACAAAATGCAGTCTTCCTTGTTACTAATCTGTAACAAATCTGCATGGACATTGACCCAGTTTGGATTCATTCCAAAGAATATTCGGTTAATCTGCTGATTACAATTCCATGCAAAGCCTAAAAACATTCACCCACTCAAAACTGCTGATGTATCAGGGGAATAAAACACTTGCAAGTGTGGTATAAATATAAGAAAACACAACCCCAACACTGATTATTTTCCTTTAAAAGGGCAAGTGTTTTATTCCTTACTTATTTATAGAAGTTGACAACTTATCAATGAAGAATAAACACACTTATAATACATAATACGGGTTATAGCTAGATGTTTGCATGCATGCACAGATAAGAGTTCCTTGTCAGGCTATAATGCGTTAGCATAAGGATAAAATAGTAATTTCATCTGAATAATTTAAATGTCACTCAAGTAATTGAATGACCAGATATCACATTGTGATTGGGGGAGGGGCAGGGATTTTATTAAAATGAGTACTACCTTCAAAATGTACCTCCAAATCATATCTTTTAATAACTCTCCAGACAATTTGATATGCAGGACAGTCATTTAATAATATTAAATCTCTTGGTGATACAGCGCCTTTCCAAAAAATAAAAAACAAAAAGGGGGTGGGGGGATTAACACAAGGGCTACTAACTAAATAAGCAGTTAAATGATGCAGAGGGACTGCCCTACATTAGACTAGACAGTGGGGGAGTGAGTTTGCCTTAGCAGGGTCAATGGCTTTTATTAAGTGAACACAAATACGGAAAGCACTAATGAATGTAGACCTGAGTGCATCGGCTATAGCAGCAGATTATAGCATTCAGTATGGGTATTAAAGTCCAGGCTGATGTCCAATTGCATGGATGAGGACAATCAGTCCTTTGACTTCGGTTTGTTGCTACACTAATAACTGATAAAATACGAACACTTTTACAGTTTGTAAACACAGCGCAGCCAAACTTAAAGAACCGATAATCAGATTAGATTCACAAGTAAGAGACTTTTGGCTTTTGGCATCTGGATTCAACTTTAAAGAAACATTTAAAGCCCTTAGGGAGTTCAAGGTAGGGTTTTTTTTGGTGTTTTTTTTGTACAATTACATTTTACCATTGTCCATTGTTTAGCACCAAAAACACTTGGTGATGCCATCATATCCTTCAACTGTTAACTCGCTAAAAATAAGCTTTTAAGCTAGCTAACAATTTGACAGCTGTGTCTCTGCTGACTGCTGGGTAGCTGTGTAAAGCAAATAAAGACATTTATACATTACTTACTCACTCATTATTTATACCAGTTTATCCAGGGTCGTGGGGGGCCTGGAGCCTATCTCTAGGAGGCTTAGGGCACGAGGCGGGGTACACCCTGAACAGGGTGCCAATCCATCACAGGGCACACATACATACTCACACACTCTGTGCAATTTAGGAAGGCCAATTAGCCTAATCTGCAGGTCTTTAGACTGTGGGAGAAATTTCTTCTTGTTTAAAAAACCTGCGGTATAGTTCCGCACGATACTGCTAGAGGGTCAAAACCAAAAATGGTGCACCTCGTTTCAAAAATTTATTTACTTCTTCATTCGCCAGCCCATTCAGCACATGAAACAGTGAAACTTGTGGGCGACTTGGGGTACGAAATTCTGCTTCGTTTCTCCTATTCCCCCGACCATGCACCCAGTGACTACTTACTTTTCTATCACTTAAAGAAACAACTTCTGGGCACGCATTTGATGATGACCAGGTGATTACCAAGGTACAGTACGTCACCTTAGGTGGAGGATATATAGAGAAGGACTAAATTCACGACCAACATTTGTTTTCATTACATTATTTTTTTGTCTTAGCAGTAATAACAATTTTATGACTGCCTGTCAAGTAACATTTTAGACATTTTTAAACAAATCACTAATAAACAAATATAATATTTCCTGCTTCAGTTGTTTTAATGTCATGATCAAAGACAGACATTTGTCAGTAGTAAAATGTGTATGAACTAAATATAATCCCCACTGGACAAAAGGCACACCTTATCTGAGCAACATTTGTAATTCCCAACATGTCGCAGCTAACTAGACACCAGGTATCTCTTGAGAGGTATGCCAGTATTATGAATTCAATATCATTAACTAATGATGGCTAAAAAAAGGACTTTCATGCCCCCAAATAATGAATATTGTTATGTTTGCATTTTTTTGCTATCCTGCATGTTCTTTGTGTTTTGTAAAGTCTAGGAAGAGTTTGTATCTGTTTTAGCTAGTTAAACCTGCTTGTTCTTGGTATACTCCTGGCCACCCTAGCTAGGGACAGTATACCCATACTCAAGTCTTTGTGACTTTCATCAATCTCTTTTTTCCTAAAAGCTTATGTGGGAGGAAACCCACCAAGCAGGGAAAGAACATGCAAACAGACCCGAGGCAGGAATTGAACCCGGTCTCTAGAGGTGCAAGGCAACAGCACTATCCACTAAGCCACTGTTTCACCAAGTTAACAGTCTAAAATTTCCAATTTGTTTTAATTCCTACCAAACTACAAACCTCTAACATTACCATATAGCTGATATTTCTAAGAGTTAAAGGAACTATGGTCTGGCCTAAATTTAAATGCACATTTTTTTTTTTTTTTTGCCGTAGAAGCAATCAGGTTATGTTGGCTTCTTCCAAGCTAAAGCTGCAAGGCAGTTTATAAAAGAAAGAAAAGCAAGTTAATGTTTGCTGCTGGCTTAACTTCAGGAAAACTGCAGGCACCCATCTTAGTGGTGATTTGTTTGCCTTCACGAATCCACATGTGCATTAAACAATTTATTGCGGTTTGATTGATGTTAAACTAGTGCCGTGTGCCGTACTTGTTAGCATAATTAGCTTTGTGGCTTTAGTGTAAAAGTAAAAAAAACAAAAAAAAACAACAACCTTCAGCTGCCAAACTTGGCTGATGTCTTGGCTGAAATAGAAGGAAAAAGGGAAAAAGAGAATATTGTTTAAATGTCATTTTTGGCCCAAAATCATCCTGTAAGATTTGTTGAGATTAGAGCAAATATTTTTATTCACAGAGGAATAATTACCTTAAGCAAGAGCAAATCCATCTTTCTAAAAAACTAATGAATGCACACAGCTGAGACTGGGAGCTGAGCAGGGACAGGAAGGAGGAAAAACACAAGGGATTGCTTATAGCATGATGCTTTTTTTGTTTGATCTTTCACATTGTAGCAACACCTCCAGGTTATATTTAGCCAGCCAGTATGTTGGAACAGTTGTATACTGCTGTGCTCCTCGAGCTCATGGCAACACCGTGTACCCTGAAGGCTAAATAACCTCTCAGTATCCCTCATATTTTATCCCCTTCTCAGTGGACACATTTACAGATTCCTGACAAGCAAAGCCGCACCGCTTCTGGGTGTTTCCTCTCCTCAGAGAACTCAAAAATCAAGCTGTACTTTATTCTTTTCATATTTGTTCTTTCGTTTGAACCAGGCCATTTCTATCTCTTAGAGGTATAAACAATAGCTTAAGGCCCCAGAGCTACCATGAGGTCCTGTCAAATTGCAGGATTAATCTACAATGATGGCATTTGGCAGGGACCATCAGAGCAATTTCATTATATATATGAGCAGTTGAGGGTTAAGGGGCCGAAAGTGGCAGCTTGGTGGTGCTGCTCGGTGACCTTCCAATCAATAATCCAACTTATCCCTATATTTATTTATTTATTTATTTATTTATTTATTTATATACAGGGGTTGGACAATGAAACTGAAACGCCTGGTTTTCACCACAGTAATTCATTAGTATACAAGTCCTGCACAGTGGCCAGAGGGGTTTTGAGCCATTCCTCTTGCAGAATAGTGGCAAGGACACTATGGGATGCTGGTGGAGAAAAACATTTCCTAACTCACTTCTCCAAAACACCCCAACGTGGCTCAATAATATTTAGATCTGGTGACTGTGCAGACCGTGGGAGAGGTTCAGCTTCACTTTTATGTTCATCAAACCACTCTGTCACCAGTCTTACTGTGTGTATTGGTGCATTATGATTCTAATACATGGCACTGCCTTCAGGATACAATGTTTAAACCATTGGGTGCACATAGTCCTCCAGAATGGTTCAGTAGTCCTTGGCAGTGACGCGCCCATCTAGCACAAGTATTGGGCCTAGGGAATGCCATGATATTACAGCCCAAACCATCACTGATCCACCCTCATGCTACACTCTGGGCATGCAACAGTCTGGGTGGTACGCTTCTTTGGGGCTTCTCCACACCGTAACTGTCCCAGATACATGTTTGACATGTCCACAGCCCAATATTTTCGCTGCTCGCACCATTGAAACCAACGTTTGGCATTGGCCCGAGTGACCAAAGGTTTGGCTATAGAAGCTCGGCCATGTACTGTACACTGACCCTGTGGAGTTCCTGACAAACAGCTTTGGTGGAAACAGGAGAGTTGAGGTGCACATTTAATTCTGCAGTGAGTTGGGCAGCTGTGGTTTTATGCTTTTTGGATACAATCTGGGTTAGCACCCAGACATCTCTTTCAGACAGCTTCCTCTTGCGTCCACAGTTACTCCTGTTGGATGTGGTTCGTCCTTCTTGGTGGTATGCTGACATTACCATGGATACTATGGCTCTTGATACTGTACATCACAATAACTTGGTCACAGATGCGCCAGCAAGACGCGCACCAACAATTTGTCCTCTTTTGAACTCTGATACGGCACCCATGATGTTGTTTGCATTGCAAAATTTTAAGCGAAACTGTGCTATAACTCTGTTAATTAAACCGTCTCTTACTGGTGGAATGTGTAATCAATGAAGATTGGCCACCAGGCTGGTCAAATTTAGCCATGAAACCTCCAACACTAAATTGGCCAGTGTTTCAGTTTCATTGTCCAACCCCTGTATATACTGTGTGTGTGTATTTATATATGTACAGTAGGTATGGAAATTATTCAGACCCCCTTAAATTGAAATATCACATGGGACCGGCATCAGGCTATTGGCCAATAAGCATTTGCCAATGTTATTTGACTTGGACAACAGTATTATACCCAGCTGAACTTTTAGAAAACATTTAATAGGAGGTGCTATACATAACTGCCAAAACAAGTAGGACATGCGGACATAGAAAAATGTTGACTATGCATGTTTACTTCATTGTCTTCAAGAAAGATCAGCAATATGAAGTTTGTAATATAAGTCACAGTGAGATTGAGCAGGGACTGCACACAAGAGTTTTATGTTTTGTTTTTCCAACTGCTTTTAAATTTACATTACATTTCATTTATGTTTCATGAAAAAGTTTTTTTGTTGGACTATGTAAGTACTGATTATTTTTTATCATTAAGGAGAAAGCAATATGGGAGGCTAAAAGGCTTTTAAAACAATTATTTTTCAGGAAATCATCTGTCATGTTAAAAGGTTATAGTAAAGGTTGTTTCATAAATTTAAATGATGAATTTTTGTTCACTTAAAGAAACTCAGATAAATTGCCTAAATACTTAAAAACGTTTTTTTTTTTATCATGAAAATGTATTTTCCTGGCACAAAGGGGGGGTAATAAATAAAAACAAAAACAACAACTATCAGCCAAGTTATTATTTTAACCTCTTGATACCTGAATGTCCTTAGGAGGTCATGACATTTTTATCCTAAACTACATATTGTTATAAGATTCCTAAATGAGGATAGTTGGGTATAATTCTTTTGCCAAAGTTCTCCCAGTTTGAAGATGATTCATTTCGTTGTTATCAGGTTCTATTAATGAGAAACAGGAAGGAGATTTTGCTCTGTACACAACAGTGAGTCCAGATCTCAGAAGGTTAAACATTTGTTTCACCTCAGAACACACGCACAGAGTATAAACACAGTCATGTTCAAAAGTTAGTCCCCCCTCTTTTAATTAAAAGTGTTTTGGGTAAAAACAAAATCAAAAACATCTGATCATAGTTGGTCTTCGTATTACGCAAATATTCATCTAATGACATCGATTAAACCTCGGATGAACAACAGTATATAACTTTTCTCACTGTGCCATTATTTATCTAACAAAACATGAACAAAAAGAAAAATCATTGCCCATGTAGATCCACCTTTTGGAACAACAACTTAATCATGTACAGTATGACTTTATCAGTCTTTCACATCATCGTAGAGGAATTTCCAGTTCATCTTCATAACATAGCTTCAGTTTATTGAGGTTTTGGGCATTTTGAATATGCACAGCTCTCTTAAGGTCCCACACAGACCTAGACTTTGACAGACTAGACCTTTCCCAAACCTTGATTCTTTTCCTCTTCAGCTCTTCTGATGTAGATTTACTGGTGTGCTTTGGATCATTGTCTTGTTGCATGTCACAGTTTTGACCAAGCTTTAGCTGTCAGACAGATGGCCTCACTTTTTGCCTCTATTATACTCTGGTATACAGAGGAATTCATGGTTGACTTATTGACTGCAACGTGTCCGGTTCCTACGTCTGCAAAACAAGTCAAATCATCACCACTCCGCCGCCATTTTTGAAAGTGGGTATAAAGTGCCTCTGCTGAAATGCTGGTTTTTGCCAAACATGTCATGGGGAATTAAGGCCAAACAACTCCACTTTGGTCTCATCGGTGCATAGAACATAGTTCCAGAAACCTTGTGCTTTGTTCGTATGCAGTTTTATGAACCTTAGTCATGCTTCCATGTTCTTTTAGACAGGTGAGGTTTTTCCTGGCAACACCTCTAAACAAACCATACAGTATGTGTTTAGTCTTCTTCTAGTCGTGCTGGCACGGACTTTAATATTTAACATGCTCAGTGAGTCCTAAATGGTCTAAGATGTATGTCTTGGATATTTTGTATTTCTCTGAGCATTGCACGGTCTAACCTTTGGGTAAATCTGCTGGGACGTCCACTTCTGGGAAGATTGGCAACTGTCTTGAATGCTTTCCACTTTGCATAACATTTTTGATGTTAAACTCCATATTGTTTGGAAACGGTTTTATAACCCTTCCCAGAATGGTGTGCAACAACAATTGCTGTAAAAGACCACTTCTTATATCTTCCTTCTTGGAATCGTTTTAACACACACCTAATTGCTCCAGACCAACAAACTGTGAAAACGTCTGTTTTAGGGGTACTAATTTTTAAACATGACTGTATATACACATTGTCTTTGCAGAGTTTTGATGTTCCTCTTGCATCTGTGTGGGTTTCCTCTGGGATCTTTGGTTCATTCCCAGATACTAACAACAGCTAAATTGCCCCTACATGTGGATGTGTTTACTTTGTGTTTCATGAACCACTGACACCCTATTAAGTGTGTATTTCCACCTTCCGTTCCAGTGTTTGGGTATAGCTTCTGGATCCATTGTGATCATGCCTAAGATAAGGCAGTCAGATATGAAGGAATGATTTTAAACTAACAAACAAGCAAAAGTGAGATATCTAAACTCCTTGCATCTTACTTCGGGGTCACACCCTGGTTTGACACAATATAACCACAATATACTGTAGCACAATATATTATACCAATACCTGGAGGAAAAAGTCATTTCAGAAGGGCCTGTATCAAGCAAAGAAAAGAAATAAGGAGATTTTAAATGACTGGAATTGGGTTAGGAACCCTCTAAGACATTATTAAAAACCTGGAAGGATTGTGGTGAACCGTTGAAAGAGCTCTAACAAAATATTAGAGAGTGCAACATTTTGGTAAAAATAACTTTGTTTTTGTGAAGCATTGCCAATAAATTAATTTTTCCTTTTTCTATCTGTATTGTCTTCATTTTTATCTCAACCTTTTTTTTTTTTTGGTATTTTGGATTGCCCTGTGATTTACTGTTGCACATCTTGATGGTATTTTTTGACCCTTTATCCTGTTTTGTTGACCCTGATTCTTGTGTTCTGCAGGCCTATATATATTTTGAAATTGGAACTGAAATTAAACTTCTGGCCATGGATCAACTTTCTGCTTCATTCAGACTCCACTGTTAAGCTGTGCAAATGAGATTTTCTTGTTAATTTAATATAACACATAGACAGTAGGCCTACGCATTATTGTTTAGTCTAAGTGTATTCCTGACGGATCTCAGATACAAGCTAATGACGGATGCCTTTAAAAATGAAAGACCACTGCTGAAAGATCTGTAATCTAAAAGTAATAAAAATTTGATGGAGAAGCACACCACACCTGAGACCCTCTCTGTCCCTGCTCACGACCCGCTAAAGACAACCACTGGTCTGTGACATGTAATAACACAGATAAAATAACAGCGTGTCAGACTCATGCACTCATGCTCCCCGACTGAGTCAACATTTCAACACTGATAAAAGTGTTAGATTGAATGCTGAATTGTGTCTCATTGACTCTAAACTCTGATAAACATTCAAAATGTATTTTTATCAAAATATCCATATTGTACCTTTTAAATCATTTAAAAGGCTTCAGTTGACAGAAATGTCTCTTATCAATCCGCAGCAGCTTCGGTGTCTGGGTGTAAGTATGAACCGTACTGGATGTTCTTAAAAGTTATTATGGCTTTAGTGTTTAAGTTTTATTAAAGGTTCAATGTGACCTCCTCAGTATACAATACAAATTGACATGGTCCTAGATGTAGCTTATTTGTTGAGTGGATAGTGAGAGATATGGTTTATTCGTGTATTTTATGAAGACCATTATACGTTTTTTTTTCTTTCTAAATCTTTACGGTTTGTCCAATATACAGTATAATGAGGAATTACTAAAACCATTTTTATTTTCTATATATTCTACTTTAACAACATGCCCTTTTATTGTGATTTTCTTTTTATGATTTTAAGTTGGTCAAGTCTTATTAAACTATTTTTTTAACTATTCAAGAACACATGTTTATCATTTTGCAATAAATTAGTACGATGGAACACAATGAACTTATAGGGCATTTGAACAGTTTTAATCTGATCCAAACTCATTAATAATTCTGTGTAGAATTCAAGATGAAGCTTTAAATTTGCCAGATGTTTAGTCTTGATGATCCAGCAGGGTCTAGGCAAGGCTTTGCTTTGGAAGATGGATGTCACGGTCCTGAGGACATGGGCTAATGAGAAGTGAAGGCTGTCTCGGAAGCATGAGCATGGTCTGTGTCTGAACCTCTCAGTTTATCTTTAAAGTCATGCATAAAGACACGCACCTCTCCACATTGGAGTCCAGACAACACTGGATGTATTACATAATAAAAGGAAATGACAGGAACCCCGCACAACTATCATGTCCCAATTTATGAACGGTAATGCATTCCACTGTTGCACATTGCATTTCGGTGTTAAAAATGAACGATTACAATGTGTTAAACAGGTGCGGGAGCCTTCAGTGCTTTTATTAAGCTCAAGTGGAGGGCTCCTACTGTTATGTACTGTTGCCTTCATTATTTATTTTGTGATGATTTTTTTTTCCCGCTGAAACTATTAGAAAGATATTACAGCAAAAAACAAAACCTTTTTCCATTAATCAAAGCCGATAATAATATGACTTTGTGACTGAGGCAAACCTGCAGAAAGAACAGATAATGTTCTAAACAGAAACGAATACAAATACAAATAAAAAGTTTCCTATTCCTTAAAGAAAAAGCTTGCCATAGAGGTTAACACTGCATCTGCTTGAGACTGTGTGCATAGAGACTGGGATCAGTCTCATCAGCATGCAACAAAAGGTCATGATAGCAGATATAAAGATTGCCCCTAAATCTTTTACATACATGCAAGGTTCCGAGGGATGCATTTTAAGCATCTTTAGTAGCTGCCTGGTCAGGAGGCAGTGGTTTAAATTAGCTTTTAGTTTCTTATACAGTACTGGGAAAATATGAGGGCTGTATCAAAAGTAACACAAAGGGCACTGGTGGCTCAGTTGTAGGTTTCTCGCATGCCAGGTGGAAGGCCCGCGTTCGATTCCCAGCCAATGCAGAATTTGATTTGATTCCCAGGCAAAAACCCCAGCCACTGGATGCTGTGCCGGTCCCAAGCCTGGATAACATGGGAGGGTTGTGTGAGGAGGGATATTCGGCGTAAAACCTGGGCCAAGCTTGTGTGTGGATCGGATGATCCGCTGTGGCGACCCATTGACGGGAGCAGCCGAAAGACAAACAAAATCAAAAGTAACAAAAAAAGTGAGTATAACTTCATTAACTGACAATGGTCATTCAAATTGCACATATTGCTGAACTACTTCTTCCCCTATATGAAGGTACTACTCAACATAGTCTCTATTACAAGCAAAGCATTTTTTGTACAAAATATTCACGGAGATGCCACCCTTGACAAGAGCAATAGGGAGTTTTAATGGGAAACCAGCACTAAAGACAAACCACGATGTGGGAGACCATCAACTGTGATGAAGGAGATTTTCACAGAGGATTCGAAAGCTGCGTTTAACGATGGAGTAAGTGCATCACTTCTGATGTGGACCATGTTGAATAGTACCATTGTACAGCATGTGTAGTTTGAACAACCAGTTAATAAAAAAAGTCATGCTTACTTTTACATTACTTCTGGTACAACCATTGTATTTCAAACTAAACTGCTTAGAAATAAATAAAAACATCTTTTGTAGATAAGACCAGTTATGAACTAGTGATGTGTCTGAGGATGAGGATTTGTCTGAGTAAAATTCTCGCATCATGCTGATAGTGCTGGCATTTCTTTCCCTTTTTCTATTGTTTCTAGAAGTGTATCTATAGGGTTTGTATTTCATCACAAGAACAAACAGCAAGCTTCTACATAGCTTAGGCTGTGCCGTCTTCAGGTTTAAGTCCATGTACTTGATCCAGAAAACAGATACAGATAGCGGCATTGTGTTACACTTTTAATACAAAAAACGTATGCACACTTCACCATGAAAAATGTATGCCTCTTTTCGAAAGGTCATATGATAGCATCAACGATGGTGCGACTACTGACATCTTTAGAGGAAACATATTACTACACATTGCTGCCGTAATTCAATTCGAGTTTTTAAAAAAGAGCAACAACTGTTGAAATGTGTATACATTTTTTGAGGCCCCTCTATAGTCGAACTGTACATACTTGTATTCTCTTCTATGCAAGCTCAGCAGTTCAGTTTGTGAACCCATTGCCAGAAAGTTCAGTTCAAATCCCTGTTCTAACATAAAGTCACTTTTGGGGCCTTGAGCAAGATCCTTAACTGCTCAGCGCTGTGCTTGGATTGGAATCACCCCCACTTGGAAGCTGTCTACCAGATGAATAAATGAAAACGTGATAAATGTTCGGAATAAAGCAAAGCTGGCAGTGTTAACCAAAAACCTCTCCATTACATTGTACAATGGCTATTTTTAATCCGAGGTTGATAAAATCAGCGGCAGCAGGAGATGACAGGCGAACTTTTATTGCTAGAGGATCCTCAGAGCTTGCTGCTGCGTTTCAGTCTCACCTCTCTGTCTCAATATTTTTTTGTGAACTAGCAAGAAATCCACTGGGAGAACACTTTTTTTTTTCTACAGTAGTGACAGCTATAGTTTTAATCACAAGTTTATATTAATGTGCAAATCATAATAATGTCATTGTTTACATAGTAAAAGCTCATTCCCAGCGATCATGGTGGGCATGTTGTAATTGCTAATATAGTAAGAAAAGCTTTATTTAAACTCTCCAATTTTAGTGTCAGTTTCAATTGTGGGTTTGTATGTTGAATAAAGCATCTGTCTTATTAGCTTCATAAAGAGACATTGATGAAATGCTGGTGAGGAAACATGTTTATACCTGCTATTAGGTAAGGGAGAGCAGAAACTAACTTGTTTCATGGACATCCTATAACATTACATGTTTTCTTTGCATGAAAAAAAAAACTTGCATGTTCTCCCTGCGCTTGGTGGGTTTCCTCTGGGTTCTCTGGTTTTCTCTTACAGCATGAAGATATGCAGATTAAGCTAACTGACGTTCCCAAACTGCTCGTAGTGTGTGAATATGCATGCATGTGTGTGTGTGTGTGTGTGTGTGTGTGTGTGTGAGAGTGTGTGTGCCCAGCAATGGATTGGCACCCTGCCCATCTCATGCCCTAAGTCTCCTGGGATGTACTCCAGGCCCCCCACGACACTAAATACAGGGTAAAGCAGTATAGATGATCAGTGAGTGAGTGTCAGAAATTCTATTCTGGTGTAAGGAATAAAACACATCAAGACATGACGGCATTGACAAATAATTAATACAAATCAGGGCAGTAACTGTAACTCCACTTCATGTCAGAATATTTTCCTACAACAGTGCACCCATCATGCTTCATTTCTTACACAGCTGCCATACAAATTCATGGTAATGAGTATTACCAGAAAAAAAAAAAAGAAAAAATCTAATCCCACTGA
Source organism: Clarias gariepinus (assembly GCF_024256425.1). NCBI lineage: Eukaryota > Metazoa > Chordata > Actinopteri > Siluriformes > Clariidae > Clarias > Clarias gariepinus. Next base: position 11,346,135 of record NC_071118.1, on the reverse strand, counting down.
AATTGTACTCAATGTGTTACTCATGCATGTCCTTTTTTTCCATAGAAGAAAACCTCAGTAATATTTTATAAAATGTGTACCTATAATTAGATTTCTGTTTTATTGGAAGTCTTAAAAGTCTGCAATGAGTCAAAGTCTAGTCGTTCCTGTTAAAGCTGCTTTTCTCCCCTTTAAATCTTTGGCTGTGTCCTCAAATGGGCCCAGATGTACAATCTTTATTCTAAGTGCACACCTTTGGTATTACTTTTAACTTTTGATTAATGTGCATTAGGATGAATGACTGAAAAAGAAACCAAGAGCTTATTACATCAAAGAAATGGTGGATGGGAAATCCCAAACATAGTAACTGTGTTTACTTCTTAGCTTTGCCCTACAGATATGATGCGTTCATATTTTACAAAGATTCTGTCTGTTCTCCTGACCTCTTCTCGTCTTCCGTTGCCATCTCAAAAATGAAACTAAAACATGTTGACATTGATGACGAAAAGTGGTTCGTCCACTCCTGTGACATTACAGTGTTCAGGTACATACTGAAGTAGTTTTCTAGTTTATATGAGGGGTGCTGAAGTCAAACCAGACTTGTGATAAAATTTCTCATGAACGAAGGCATAAAACCGATTGATATATAGAAAAGACATCAAGCATGGTATGATGATGACACTCTTAGCCGCAATAAAATATTTATAGTAAAAAATTGTGCAAACATTTTAAAGGAGGGTCTAAATCTGTAAGTGCCAATTCCTATGAACGTTCAGCGAGTTGAACGCTCTTAGAGAAAAAACAGCCTGGTTTGATCTCCAAAGGTTTCCTGTTTCTGCAAGACAATGCACAACCTCAAACTACTTGCACATTACAGGATTCGCCTGGGAGTTATTGCTACATCCCCTGTACAGTCCTGACGTCGCTCCAAGTCATTCCCACATGTTTTGGCCGTTAAAGGAGTTCCTGTGGGGCCAGCGTTTAGGCAGTGATGATGATGGGAAGCAGGCACTCCGAACATGACTCCTGGCTGGATGGTAGTCAAGCCCTAGTGAAACTCTGATATAAGTGCATAGTGCTGGGGATTATATATATTGAAACAAACCTATTTTACTCTCATAAAAACTCTCATAAAAACTGTGTTCTGTTATTCTGCACAAACAAAGTCCTGGTTTGACTTGAATGCCCCTTTAAGCTTACAATAAGCCCCAGGGTGTCTTAAACCACATCAGTTCAACTTTACAACGCTTTTCGCTCTGTGATAAGAATCATCACCAAAGTTTATTGTGTGTCACATTTTAGAAAGTGATGGCAATAAAATCCTTGTCAGTTTCTGTGGCAGCCTATGTGAAGGGTTTGTTCGAACCTACTATAGATTCCTCAATGATAGTCTTGTGGTGCAATATTAAAGTTTACCGGGTTTAGCATCATAAACATAAAAAAGTGAGATTACTGCCTTGTTCTTTATCGTTAGTCATAGCGGTGTTTTATTGGGCTGTGTATCATATTAGGGAATCTAAAAGTCACAGCAATTAAAGGCAAAGCTCTTCTGACTGACCACACACTGAAACACATTTCACAGCAGTGGTAAATTCCAGGATGACTCTGCCACACTGAAAAAATACCCAGGTTCATTGTATACTTTGATGAGGAAAGAATTTGGAGCATATACTATGGTCTTCACATCTAACCGATCCTAATCCAGTTGAATACTTGTGGAGGATTTTGAAGTGGCAGTTTAGACACCGTCATTATCATCATCGTCATCATCATCGTCATCATCAAAAGAGTGAGGAAATATCTTTTAGAAGAAGGGTATTCATCACAACAGAACAGTTCAGTGGTAGCTCGCGATTGCAGAATATGTGGTAAGCTTTGACATTTTATGTAGGTTTTTTTTTTATTTGTCAGCCATCAAACGTCAGATAAGTATGGTGTTACTTACATACATATGTACGCTAGGGTCAGCCTTCACTCCACATATGCATCAGGATGCCTTGGCCACCCATGATTCGGTTGCCAGTTCCTTCCTTGGATTACTTTTGATATGTCCTGACCACTACAGACCAGGAACATCCCACAAAAGATGCAGTTTTGGTTTATGCTTGCCCATTTCTTCTCCTTCGAAAACATCGAATAATAAAAAAAAAAGCTTCATTCGTTGCCTTATACAGTACAGCATATTCCACCTACTTTAACCGCTATTGTAACGAGATATTAAAAATGTAGCTACTGTAAAAAGGGCCAAATTATGATCTCTAGACAACTAAGTCAAAGTGACTCCAAAACTGCAATTCTTGTGGGATGTTCCCAGGCTGCAGTAAGGATATACCAAAAGTGAACCAAGGAAGGAAAACCGGTGAACTGGCGACAGGGTCATGTGTGGCCAAGACTGACTGATGCACATGGGGAATAATGGCTGGCCCGTGTACGTAGTCTAATCTATTAGAAGAGTTCTGTGGCTCAAATTAAGGAAAAGCTTAATCCTGAGTCTAATGCAAAGGTGTCAGAACACACATGTAATTTTTCAGTAAAGCAACTCAATATTAGGCGGGTGGTCGTAATGTTATGGCTGATCAGTGTACTTGCATCAGTTTTTTTTTATTTTGTTCTAGTGCAGAACCTAAGAAGTGGTTTTCAGATATCAGATGGTCTTCGCTGAAAATGGTGCCATTGCTTTATATAAGCAGAATAACTCATTAGAAAATATTGAGTAGCACAGGAACAATGTGGCTGTGTTATTTCTGTATAGAGAATACTGTGCCAAGACTCTCTTCTCATCACTGGTAAGTACAAAAAATGCGATCCAGATGTAGGACTTTCTCTGTTTCTGATTAAGAAAATCCCCGCTGGGGGTTTAACCAAGATCAAATGCAGGCACTCTGAACTGTATGTATTTCTTACATTGAAGACACACAAGGGGATGGATAAAGAAGGAGTTATTGTGAAACAATGATTATAAATGTATGATATACACTGATGGATTTTGCAATGCACTGCATGAGTCGATTTATTTTTCAGATTTCACTATCGTGCACTGCGTATAGATTAACATGGAAAGCATCTCCACAGAATAAGGGTCAGTGCGAGTTCATGAAACGTAGCGAGCAAACTGAAAGCCGGGACATTCAACCCACATTCCTTTTTAGACACTTGGGAACGTGATATGTTTATTCTGCAAACAGTGCCTGATCAGGCTTTAAAAAAAAAAAAAATTTAAGAAAAAGGGCGTCATCTAATATCATCCATGCCCTGGGCTTCAATAGTTTGAATATCAGCTGGATATCAGAGCAACAGTGTCAGAAACAGAAAGGAATGTTGTGTACAGGATGCTATTGTTTAACCTCCTCAGTACAGCAGTGCTTTTCCCATACTTGTTAAATGTATGTTCACACATCTTCTATCACCTGGCAATGCATTTTGGTGTACACTGTGTACTGTAGTGGTACAGCCAGGAATTAAATTCAGAAAAAGCGGAGGGAATATGCTTAATGGAATCCTGTAGGATTAAACTGATAAGGGTGACATGCTTGTGCATTTTAGGTGATGCAGCCCAACCGATCTTGTCATATTAAAATAATATTCGAATAAATAGGCATAGGAAATGAAATGTATTTCTGACAGGTCGACTGAAAATTATTTTAAAAATAGCATGCAGGTAATAGAATGTTATCGGAATGACATCTCAGATCTATGCTTTATTTTTTCTCTTCCAGACCTCGCCTATGCTCAGATTGTAACTAGCTGGTTAGTACTGGATGACACGGTTCCGGCCTCGGATCTGTGTGCATGGAGTTCGCATGATGGTGTTCTCCCCGTGCTTGGTGGGTTTCCTCCGGTTTCCTTAGGTTTCCTCCCTCAGTGCAAAGACATGCAGATTAGGCTATTTGGCATTCCCAAGTGTGTGTCTTTGTGTGAGCCTTGCAATAGGTTGGCACCCTGTTCAGGGTGTACCCCTCCTCGGAGCCCATATAGCCCCCCCTCCCAGCGGCCCTGTACACAGGACAAAGCATTTTAGACGATGAGTGAGTGAGTGAGTGAGTGAGTGAGTGAATGAGTGGTTAGTACTGTCGCTTACTGCATGATTCTAATTGGTTAATCCTGGTTCATCTAATCCGACTAAACTTAACAATATAAAGGAAGTACTTGGGCAGTGCACACCCAAGCAACATCACAACCTTCATTACAGTAAAGCTGGTTCATTTTCAATGAGGACTTAAGACGGTTACATTTATATGAAAGCAGATATTGAGCATGGTCTCAGCATGAAGTGTCAAAACCACCATGCTTGGGTGGTTATACAGAAACAGGAGGTGTCCAGAGCGCAGCGTGCTCAGGCATTTCACTTATATATATATACACACACAACCACACGCACACCATTTTTATTATTCTGTCAGTCAGGGGTAATGGAGCTCAGGATTAAATCCTGATGTGACTTCACAATAAACCTGCAACTTCTACAGCACTGGGATAGGTTTCTATTCCTTAAACTCAGCAAATATTTGCTTTTCACTCCTGACACATAGTTCCTAAATATTATTAAGGTAAGACAACGCCACTCTAGGCTTTTACAAACTGCCCAGACTATCCTAGAATTCTTTGCGGAAAAACAAGAACAATTAAGCTTACCTTCATAGACTATACATTAAACTCAGCAAATAATACAAAATATACATTTAAACATATCGTTTTAATATTACGTAAAATACAAAATGTATTGTTATTCCACCACAGAAAGAAAAGCCCTCATTAAGCAACTGAGTCATGTTCAGGTGGACCGTGGGCCTGCAAAGGTCACCATTACCTCATATTGTATTTATTCCCCTGGGTCTAGTAAACAAAGTCAGGAAAAGGTATCATGACGCAGTGTGTCCTTGGCCGCATTTTACTGCTTACAAATCACCATTGTCTGGTACTTCAGAATCAGGTACTGTAAAGCAAAAACTGCAGCAGGCTATGACTAGTTCTGGGTGTATTGCTCCATGTATTTAAACAACTTCAGTTAACAGCCATAAACATACAAGCTTCAGATTGCATTTTCAGCTTCAATGCATTTTTAGCCTGCATTGTTAACTTTGACAATAAATAAATAAGGGCCATAAACGCATATAATATATATATATATATATATATATATATATATATATATATATATATATATATATATATATTTACCATTACATAAAATGCACTCATGCACAAGTGGATGGCCTGCTGGATGACAAGTCAGCTAAAATTGTTGATTCTGGAACTGAGAGGGAGCACAGCATGGAAGCTTATGTCTGTCAACAGATTCATACTCACTGTACAGCTCAAAACTAAATGCACTCTTATATAGAGATCTTTTCACAATGGAATTTTCTATCGCACAGTGCAAAGTTTTAATTTACTTTGATTTAAAATACAAGGTGCCTGGGTTCGATTCCCGGCCGGCTCAAATCCCCTCTCTCTGTGTGCATGGAGTTTGCATGTTCTCCCTGTGTTTGGTGGGTTTCCTCCTTGTGCTCCAGTTTCCTCCCACAGTTTAAAGACCTGCAGATTAGGCTTATTGGCATTCCCAAATTGCTCCTCGTGAGCCTGAATACAGGATAAAGTGGTATGGACGATGAGTGAGTGAGTGAGTAATACGAAATGCATTCAAATCAAACCGGGACTTTTGATTGTGCAGAATAACAGAACTTAGTTTCGACCCTTTATTCCAGTCCCCTGCTACACTAATGCACTTATCTCAGCATTTCAATAGTGCTTAGATACCATCAAGGTAGAACATTTTCTTAGTATGTCAGATGCATGGTCAGACTGCCTGCTTCATGTCGGGAACTCTGGCCTCCGGGGAATCCTTTTACTAGCCCAAACATGTGGAAATGGCTTGGAGTGAGGTCAGGGCCGAACAGCGGATGTGGCAATAACTCCCAGCCGAGTTCCTGTAACGTGCAAGAGGTGTACAGTTCCCACAGACAGACGCGTCTCTTCCACAAGTTATCAGTCGATTTTAATGGCTTGGATGTTTCATTCGTTGAATGTTAATGGGGGTGACTGTGGTAGGCTTAGAGCCACCTGGGTTGGACGTGACATGAACGTGTGGCCTTTTTTAAAACGTTTGCATCATTTATATGTTTTACTGCGGCTAAGAATGTTATAACGTACTGTGCTTGATGTCGTCTGAATTTTAGGCATTCATGAGAATTTTCATCACGGGTTTGCCACCTCCCCGTTAATAGATAGATAGATACAAATTAGCTGCACTTTATTGAACCATAATGGAACGTTTGGGGCAATTTTTTTTTTTTTAAGGTTTGTGGGACAGCATATACAGTAGTAAATATTTTCGCTGCATATTGTACTTGTATGATTGTGCATGTGACAGAAAATAAATCCTTAATCCTTAGTTTGGAATGGGTTACACAGGTCTATGACTTGTCTATGATTTGCACACTTGTCAAGGCGGTGGTTACTGTACATGAATAAAGACATTCTGACTAATCAGAACAAAGAATTTAAGAGTGCTTGATATAAAACTATTAAATGATAATGAAAGAAAGTATATAAGTTTAATATACTATCAGAGCAGCAAGACGTTATATTACATTATGTGTAATTACACTGAGATTGCTATTGGGTTTCTAAGTACAGTTGAGCTCTTTTTCCAGAAAGCAGCCTTAAGCCAGACATTATACTTAATACAGTGTGCCAGGAAGCTGCAGGAGCTGCTATCTCACTGAGTAATACTATTAGGCAGGGTAAGTCACACTTGACAGTGTTACTGTCATTGCATGCCATAACATCCCTCTAATCTATGATTTTATCGGGACCAAAGCTGTTTACATGACATTAGGAAGGAAGAGATCGCCCCGAAGACTCTTTCCAGTCTGTGATAAGAAAACATGATTGGATGTTTGTAATCTGGCACTCCCGAGCTCCTGGTGCTTGGGGGGTGGTCGGCTGTTGTGGTTTTCAGTGATTACCCCTGTCTTCGTAATCAGGGTTCCTGATCACTTCAGCTCAGACTGCCATGTGTCAGGTTGTAGCTTATCAGCAGCACGAGCCATGGTCAAGTCCAGGGCTTTCTTACATGGCCTGTGACCTGCCGCATTGTATCTGTGTGAAGTCGTCCAGTATTGCCATGGCAACGATCCAGAGTGTAACAGATGGTCGGAGCATGCTCAATAGAGGCTAAAGAGGGATTGATGAGACCCAGAGGGCGAAAAGTGGGTCAGGATTATCCTCTGTACAGTCAGACGATGCTGGACACCAGAAATAAACACATACACACAAATTCCCTGTGAAGCAAGGATGTGCGGGATGTGCATTTGAATATATTGAGAGGATTAAGTGCCAGGCTTTCATATAACTGTGAAAAGGGTTTTTTCGGTCTGTGACATTAAGCCTGTTGCATAATTCATAAAAATAATCAGAATTAGTTCACAGGTATTATAATAATTTTTAAGGGGCTGAAGTAGAAATATACCTTCATCTGTCTGCACAAATCGAGAAAATACTACAAATGTATGTCATTATTTTCTTTTTAAAGCATATTATATTTTAAATTACACTATACTAAGGTTTTACATTTTTTATGTGTTTTATATATTTTACCATCAATAATATATCTATATCAATATCAAATAATTATACAATAAGTGGAATGATTAGTTTTTAAAGTCTTACATGCAAATGGAGTTAATGTCAGCATTAAACAAACACATTGACATGCATGCATCCGTCATGAGTAAAGGAATTCTCATTAACAGCAAATCAAATATCAGCTGTTTCAATGGGATTTCCTCCTTTTTTTGGTGTCATCTGACTCCTGAAGCCATGTTCTGCAAAAAGCTTCAAAAGCATGTACGGGATCTCATTGTCAAATGGTATTGATCAGGAGAGGAGTTCAAAGTGATTTCCAAAACAGTTCGCGTCATCATTACCAAGTGGGAAAATGGGGCAGACACAGTGACGATACCAAAAACAGGGTGTGACAACGGCATAAATACACATCTGGATAAGTGTGTGTTAAAGACATAAAAATAGGGAGCCACCATATGTGTGTGTTTGTATTGGACCAATAATAACCAACCTAGGTGTTGGGATTCATTAATTTTAGGCACCAATCCAATGACACAATGCACTGTACTATAGCTTTTCTCTGAAAGCCATACCTCTGAAAAACACATCAAAACACCTTGTATGAGCTATAACACATTCATTTTTCAAGCAACATGAATGACATGCAAATAAAGACACCTTCTTGATCCATTGATGATAGCGCTTCTCCATGAAGGAGCTTAAACCCAAGACTATCCTGACCTACAGTATATCAATATTCCATCACACAACTTTAACTGTCAAAGTAGGAGAAGTTTTTTGAGGTAATGGGATGGTGAGGTCTCTGGATGTATTTCGATTCACATACCGCACTGCATTATTCTCTTAAGCCAACCAGCATGAGACATAGTGAGTTTGTTTAATGGACATGTCCACACAAATATCCTGCCTGGCCAACAAAAAAGGTTGCACAGTCTAGGTTTTTGCTTGACTATCTTTATATTTTCGCTTGACTTCTGCTTTCACGGCATGCAATGTGGTGATCAATTCACATGTGAAACCAGAACCGCTTCAAAGTCTGGTGTGGAATATGTACCATAAGTAGAAAAAGAAAAACTATTGATGTGATAACCTGGGCATTCAGTATGTACATTCAGGTAGTCGGCTGACTTAATTTTATTGCCGCATAACGTTGTTGGGACCTGATCAACCTCAGATCATAACACTGCCTACCGAGCCTTGTTCGGTGGGCACTACTCATGATGTGTGTATTGCTTCATGTGCTTCCCTTCTTACCCTGGCATGCCCTTTGTAACCATATGACCTTTTTCCATTGCTCTCAAGTCTACACTTAAAAGCACTTAGCTTTTTTAATGACTTAACTTAGTTTTTTTCAAGGACTTAACTTAAAGTCCTAGCAAGCTGTTGATCCTATCAACTGTTTATGATGCAACTTCACCAGACGTTTAAGTGATTGCTGATCACAATCAATGATTATCTTTTCTTGACCATATTATTCTGATTCAGAACTATCCTTCGAGGTTTTAGTAATGCATTGGACAGTTCTTAATCCGATTCCAGTAATTTGATTAATCTCCTCCGTTTTTTTTTTCTTTATGCAGGTCCTTTTCAAACAATGACTTGTTTTTTGGCCAGTTAAGTGTATAAGTGTTGCAATAATTTAGTGATACATCTTATGAAACTATGCTTATCTATGAAATGCTTCATCTCTAATAAACAGCTGACACTGGATACTGCTTTCATAAATGTTGCATAAATTTATATTATTATTATTATTATTATTATTATTATTATGATAACTATAAGTCCCTGTTAGCTGTTCTATAGAAACAATAATGTATTAGAACATTTTTTGTTCTGGTATTTGCAATGCCATTGAATTTCGAGTCGTTTATAGACTGTACAGAAGCTTTGCCATTGTGACGCAGCCGTTTTATGGAAACCCAGATGTTAAGCCACTCAGCTAAAATTAACACAAGCAAGAAAAATGACTTTTGAACATTAGGAGGAGACATGAGAGTTAAAAAGTCCAACTCTTTCTTGTATGGTTTACAGTTTTGATATATTTAAACACCATTCCAGTGTTTCATCTAAATAAATCCTGACATCATCTCGCTGTATCATTCTGCGTTCCTGAGATTAATGTTTCTTTTTTCTGATTTCCTGAAATGTTCCCTTGTGAATTATGGCATGCTTATTTTAAGTCTCATTAGTATGATTCAGAGAAGACGGAATGTAATCTTAGGGGACTTGGAAGCAGCCGAGGCCTGTAAACTGCAGCATGAATCGATTGGGGAGGTAAAATAAACACGTTGTAATTTAATCCAAGACAAAGAAAGGGAATAATGAGCTTAGTATCTTAGTGCAGGGGGGACGTGTACTTCTTTGATTAATTTGCTTCTTTTGAACTTTTCAAATTTTGTCATTAGGAATAGGAAAAACGGCTTATGAGTGAATGATAAATTTATTGAGGATTTCATTACAACAACAAAAAGTAATAATAATAATAAGTTTTATAAGCCAAGACAAGGCTTGTCAAAAATATGAGTCACCTGCAAACCTGCAATAAGTAATTACATTTTCACACTTGGGGCTTATTCACCAGCCTAAGCATTTACATGCATAATGTATTTGCTTCAAGAATGCATTACCCTTCAATGAGGATTTGTGGCTTAAAAACACAGCGTTCTTGATGAGAACAGTTTCTGAAAGATACTTAACTTAAAAACATTTTATTTCAAGCGAACAAACACAATGTTGTTATGTTACTTAGACGTGCATTAGTAGAGCTGGCATTAATCTTACTTTTATGAGTGATGTGATGTGTTGTAGACATCCACACTAGAGGAATGATTCCACAGCACTGCATTAAAGGATATGATGTAACGTGATACACTGGGGAAAAAAAACACTGCTGGTACGACATATAAGTACGTACAGCATATAAATCATCGGAATGAAAACTATTTATATAGGATCATATATAAACATAATTGCCAGGTTAAATAAACTGTGGACTTGGCTTTGTGAAAGTCTCTACTGTATGTGTGTAAAGAATAAAACATCATGGGGACATGCCATTATAGAAAAATAATTGAGAATTGAAAGATGTGACATTGCATGATGGCAAAATTATCTTGTATATCAGTGTGACGATTGTTGCATTTATTTATTTATTTATGACTGACACATTATATATATTTTCCTCATTTTTTCAAAATTTTATTAAATTTAATGTTGTGGAATATCCAAGAGACTAAGTAGTCCGATTTATTACTGCCACTGATTCTAAACAGCATTTCTGTTATAAGGATCTTATTATTATTAATTGTTTTTTTTTTAAAGTGCTGATACCAGAGGTTCAGTCCATAAATGTTAAATAAACATCACATTACAGAAAGGTTTATAATAAACCTTTTAGAAATCTGTTTATCGTGGGGCTTTGATTATGTTGAGCATCCATCGTGGTCCCTGTGAATGAGTTGTTACCATAGAAACGATAAAGTATTAGAATGAGGGCAATCATCTTCCCCTGTGTGATTTGCAGCTGGAACTACTCTCAGAGCTGCTGTTACAGAGAATGAATCAACAGCTTCTGACAGATTGATGCATGCAACAGATATACAGTACTGTTGCTTCAGTTGGAAGTGTGTTTACTTTTTGTGTATGTTTTAAAACAGAATAGAGGAAGAGAGAGAGAGAGAAAGAGAAAGAGAGAGAGATAAACAGCTGGAAGTTACATGCATCTGCAGTAGCAGCATCCTCCTCTCTTCTTCATGCAGCTTGCAACTACAACCTACCATTCATTAAGCATCACACACAGCATGTTGCTCTGCTTTTATAGCCACTGTGTCTAGTTTGCCTCCTGGCTTGAAGGACTGTTCAATGTGCATTAAAACCCCAAAGAGTAAATGCACTCCGCTCACAACACAGCAGCATTCACAGAAACCGCCAAAAAATCTTACCTGCTATTGCAAGGACGGCGATCAGAAGAAACTGGAAAGCCAGAGTAAACATAATCTGTCTTTATGAGCAGGTTATGAGGTGAGAAATAGTCCAGAGTCCCATTTATCGGGGATCGAGTGAATCAATCGCGCGATCGGAAAATGAAAAGCGCGCGTGCTCTTCGGGTTCAGTCAGCGCTGCTCTCTAAAACAGCTGGATGGAAAAGCTTTCTCTCTCTCTCTCTCTCTCTCGGTGTGTGTGTGTGTGTGTGTCTGTCTGTCTGTTCAGCTGTGCGTGGGCAGCTTCAAGCACAGGACACTGAGATTAATGAGCTACAGGTCACAATAACAGTACTAGCTAAGACCTAGACACCTCTGATGGTATTTGCTGATTGTTTTCCTGGTGCTGTTTTTAGCTGTTCTGCTCGTTCTCCTGTTCTTCCTCTCATTGTTTTGCAAACAGACGTCTTTAACACTTACTGTTACACAAAGGATACTTGCTGAGCCCGTGTGCATAAATCTACAGTCCGACAAGCTCCCTTAAATCGTTAGTCACTTTGTTTAAATGACTTTAATGAGAATGGATCGCCCTTTCCCCAAGAGCTTCTCTGGATGAATACAAATGCATAGCGTGTTTAAATGAACGAGGGTGGAGCTACGAAAAGCGCGAGGACGATGCTCTAATAAAAAAATGGACACATCAATGGTTTTCCCGATTCTGGAAACTACAAGATGTAACTTGCGCCTCAATTTTTTTTGTTAAATGTGGTACATTACTTGGTCTAATTTGTGGACAAAATCTCAGTAAACAAACGGGAAAACAAAGATAACACGCAATATACAATTTTATCCACATGAAGATACTCTATGAATACTATCGATATGCAAATATGCAAAGACACGCCCCCGACACTATACGTCACGCCCATTGTCCCTTGGAACATAATTAGCCTTTAAGGTATATTTTATGTAACCACTGCTGTTATAAGACAATAATCAACAATGAGGTGGTGTGAAGTTTTCCTTTATCAGCCTGTCCTGAAATATTTAATCATCTTATAATTCAGCAGTTTTCCAATGCTGAAATAAATGAAAAAAGAAGACTAAACTAGTCTAAATGTAGTTCTTATTTGTTCAGTAAGTTATGCTTAATGTTGAGAAACATTCAAAAAATAGTTGCTGTTATAAATTGTTAAAAAAATTGTCTATGTGCAAACTATTCCTTTTTTTAATGTATATGTAAAAGTGAAATGCAGTTGTCCAATGTTTATGTGCTTGTATATGGATAAGGACAGTATCTTTCATGTCTTAAGCAACTATCTCCCTCATGTGGTCAATCCCTGTACTACATTTCTTCCCTATTTTTAAAGACTTGTACGTGTATGTTTTTATATTCACATGTCAGATGTATAGTTTAGTATAGCTTTTTGCACTTTAGACGTCTTTACTAATCTTTTTATGCTGGTCAGCAGTCAGGGAGAGTCTGGAGTCTGTCATGGGATCTCTCTGTGTGAGATGAGAATACATAGGGGCTTTTCACCATAGGTAGGAGAGGTCATCTCTGGGATGTTTTTGCAAGCGGAATCTTAAAAGAAGAAAAGAAACCTACGCTGGCATTGGAATAAGATGTAAAATTCAACATAAAGCGTAATCCAGTAACCTGAGCTCAGAACTGACACCACAGGGTACGCAGACCTTCAAGCCCTCAAGCCTTCTGTAGAAGTTCTTTAACTCTCAAGACTCCAAAAGGGGTCTTTCAGGCACAACCTTAAAAACAACCGTAGTATGAAGACTTTAGAAAATTAGTTCTAAAGACATTTTAAGGGCTTTTACGGGGCCTGAAGACATCCCTAATAGATTTCTGGTTCTGAAGATCTCCTGCAGTCCTAACTATTTTTTTTAAATCGTACACTTTCATCGTCATCCAAATACACTCCACTTCTGTAATCAGAGAGTGAGTGACAGATGAGAAATTGAAGTTTTGTTGAAGTTAAGTTCAGCACTGTTACAGTATTTCAGCTGTGAAAATATTAAGTAATCTAAGTAAGAGTATTCAATTTAGCTTTTCTAATTAATATCTAGAGGTGCAGGTGTTCGTTTGCACTGAGCAGGTAGCTTATTAGTAGCTTATTTTAAAGTAGATTATTAAATCTGACACATAATTGGTCAGATTTACAAACATTTTTATTTGAGCACATCACACTGGGCTCTCAGTTTGGGTATTTTATACCCCCTCATCTTGGACTGCTGTGGTTTGCTCTAATGACCAGTGTTTTATCCTATAGTGGCACTTCACATTATTGCTTTTTATTAGTGCAAAGGTTTTGGAACATATGAGACAAACTGGTTTTAAATGTACCACAGGAGGAATAAACATACATTAATTTTTCCATACATTGTTAAAGGTTAAGTTACCATAGCCTACTTTTCTTTCTTTGGAGTAAACCATACTGTCTTTTCAACCATGTTGTTGCTCTGTTTTTGTTTCGTGAGAAATTTGGGCAACTTGTAAAACTACACAGTAAACTATTGTATTGTTCAGTGACGCATACAGCCATGCCTGACTTGAGGGAAAAAGTGCTATATTTGTCCAAAAAAGTGCTAAATGCTATTACGTAATCTAGCATATAACTGCTCATAATGTCCCTTCTACTAAGTGTCTAGGGCAGCATGAAGGTCAGCACTGTTGCCTTGGATCTCCAGGGTCACGGGTTCGATTCTCACCTTAAGTCTGTGTGCATGGAGTTTACATGTTCCCTCCGCGCTTGGTGGGTTTCCTCCAGGTACTCTGGCTACCAGCCACAGTACAAAGACATGCGAATTAGGCTAATTGGTGTTCCCAATTGTGTATCCTGTAAAAGGATAAGCTGTATAAAAGATGAATGAATGTATGTTGTACATTTTAAAAAATGCAGAAATGTCTAGTTTAAAAGTATGGTTTTATTTATGCATTTATATTATATATAATATAATTTTATATTTTATATTATAATTTTAATATTTTATGTAAAAAGAAACGTCCCTTTTTCAGGACTGTGTATTTCAACAATAACGTTGTATGTAAAAATCCAAATAACTTTACAGATCTTCATTGTAAAGGGTTTAAACAATGTTTTCCATGCATGTTCAATTAACCATAATCAATTAATTAACATGCACCTGTGGAATGGTCGTTAAGACCTTAACAGCTTACAGATAGTAGGCATTTAAGGTCACTGTTCTAAAAACGCAGGACACTAAAGAGACTTGTCTACCGACTGTGAAAAACACCCAAAGAAAGATGCCCAGGGTCCCTGCTCATCTGCGTGAACGTGCATTAGGCATGCTGCAGGGAGGCATAAGGACTGCTGATGTGGCTAGGGCAATAAATTGCCATGTCCGCACTGTGAGACGCCTAAGACGGCGCCACAGGAAGACAGGAAGGACAGCTGATCATCCCCGCAGTGGAAGACCACGTGTAACAACACCTGCACAGGATCAGTACATCCGAATATCACACCTGCGTGACAGGTATAAGATGGCCACAACAACATCCCGAGTCACACCATGAACACACAATCCCTCCATCAGTGCTCAAACTGTCCGCAATAGGCAGTCCATGAGGAGGAGATGCACTGCAGTACTTCAAGCAGCTGGTGGCCACACCAGATACTGACTGATACTTTTGATTTTGAGCCTCCCTTCATTCAGGGACAAATTGTGAAACATTTTTAGTTTCTGTCTTATGGTGTTGACTTTTAGTGTTCATACAATTATTTACACATTAAGTTTACTGAAAGTAAAAACAGTTGAAAGTCGGAGGACGTTTTTTTTTTTGCTGAGTATATATATATATAAATAAAATAAGAAGTATCATGAGGGGCAATATATATATATATATAAAATATAAAAAATATATTATTGAGTGCATAATAAACATAGTTGTCAGCAGAATATTTCAGCATTTATTAATCTATAATACAC
This sequence comes from Clarias gariepinus, assembly GCF_024256425.1. Taxonomy (NCBI): domain Eukaryota; kingdom Metazoa; phylum Chordata; class Actinopteri; order Siluriformes; family Clariidae; genus Clarias; species Clarias gariepinus. The sequence continues at coordinate 11,330,683 of NC_071118.1, read as the reverse complement.
ACATACACAGTGTACAGTGCATTTCACTCACTCATCTTCTATACCACTTTATCCTGTATTTAGGGTCACGGGAACCTGGAGCCTATCCCAGGAGGCTTAGGGCACGAGGCAGTGTACACCTACAGGCAATTTGGGAACATCAATTAACCTAATTCACATGTCTTTGGAATGTGGGAAGAAACTGGAGTACCCGGAGGAACCCTACACCACCATGCTGCCCAGTGCATTTCAAAATAGATTTCTAATTCAGTATCTCAAAATAGTTTAATAAGATAAGATTAATTAATAAATGCATAAATGTCTGAAAAGCATGTTAATTTATGTATGCAATAGTTTGGTCAGGTCTGACGAATGACTGCATTAGTGTGACATGATATGGGAGTGATCAGACTGTGGCACTGCTGAGTTAAAAACCAATAGCAGCCTTTAGCTCACCTGTATTGTTGGGTCAGGGGTTTCTCATCTTCCTCCTAACAATATCCCAGGGACCAGGGGTAGCTCAGTGGTTAAGGCATTGGACTACGGTTCGGAAGATCCCAGGTTCAAACCCCACAACCACCAAGTTGCCACTGTTGGGCCCTTGAGCAAGGCCCTTAACCCTCAACTGCTCAGATGTGTAATGAGATAAAAAGGTAAGTCGCTCTGGATAAGAGCGTCTGCCAAATGCCTAAATGTAAATATCCAATAGATTCTCTGTTACTGTAGGTTCAGGTCTGGCGAATTGGCTGGCCATTCAAACACAGAAATAACACAGTGGACTTAATGTTATGGCTGATTGGTGTGTTTATATTATGATCACATTTTAACATGATGCCATTTTTACTTGTATTTGCATTTGCACATTCAGTCTGAAATGCATTTTCTTGTGTGTTTCACATTTTACTCACATCCAAAATTAAAAAATGATATTAAGACAAATTAGTGTTGACAAAATTAAGACAAATTAGTGTTGTATTAACAGAGATTATTTTGCTAAATAAAAACAAACATAATTTATTCAAATGAGTAGATAATAAAATACATTTCTAGTGTATAATTATGTATTTGTGGCATCATGTAGCTAACGTATGGATCATGATTAATGCAACAGTTTGTGTCTATCCTCCACATTTTATGTTTGTTATCAGATCTTATTTTAGAATCCTTTCAAATGCGCAGTGCTTCTCCTCAGATCCCCCTGTCACACAAGGGAAATTAACAATTCAAAATAAACCAGCGGAATTAATTTACTCACTATCTGCATGTGTCATATTCAAAAGTAGCACCATTTAGGACACATCTAAGGCTGAATATTTCACAATGTTTTAAAATATTATATTTTTGTAAAATAATATATTACATTAATTTAAGGTGCATTACATTTTCTAACAGATATCCATTTTAGAATTTTTGCTCAGTTCAGCTTAGTTTGACCCATAAATTATGTACTGTACATGCAGTGATGGCTGCTCCTGATATTAGATGAAAGGCTTAAATCATATTCTTACTGTATCAATATCTTGACAATGACACTATTACAGTTAGGAAATGTGTTATATTGCAAGGTTTTACGTAATCAAAAGCATGAAAATCGGGAGTCAGATAATGCTTGTGTGTATGAAGAGACCACTTAAATGTCAAATGTAACATGTCTTTTGTGGACATAAAGTTTTTTTTTTCTTTAATTTTTTTTTTAATTTTTTTTTTTATGGAGTCTGTATCACTGTACCCCTGACTAAAAACATTTAGCAGCTCTACATCTAGCTACAAGGCAAAACTGTATTGTGCATAGTTCATCTGTGCGTGTGTGATAAAGCTAAAGCCATAGGCAACACCACCAACATGTAAATCAGGTTGACAGATACACAAGAGACAGGCGAACGTAAACAATCTTTCAAATTGACCGACAGCTAAACCAGCCAATTAAAGCACTGCATGAGAAAAAAAAATCCAGGTCAAATCCAGTGCTGTGGGCTTGAGGACATAGTAAAGTAGTGGCCAAAAGTATTGAGAAATAAAAATAAAATTCAATGCTTTTCAAAGGCATTCTTATTGAATTATTTTTTTTAATATACTTAATTACACTACAGTGTATCCAATTAAATTGCTATACAACAGTCAATATTTAGCATGAAGTCCATTATCGTTCAAAACCTGCTGAAACCGGCTGGGCATAAAGTCAAAAAGACGTCAGCAGTACTCTGGTGTCAATCGCTGAATTCTTCCTCCTTTGATTGTTTCCTGAAGGTCGTGATTGTTTCCTGAAGATCAACCATTAGAAGATAGTTTCTTATTTCTTTTAAAATAAGAAGGCCCTTAACCCTCAACTGCGCAGATGTAAAAAATGAAATAAAAATGTATGTCTCTCTGGATAAGGGTCGTCCGCCAAATGCCTAAATATAAATGTATTATTCGTTTTTAGCTTTCTATCATGTTAAGGCCTGGAGATGACCCAGTCACGAAGCCAGTTTTTTATTAAGTTTTCAGTTACTGAGCACAACTTGTCAGGCTGGGGGGACAGGCTGGGAAGAAGAACAAAAGGCTGAACTAGGGCTAGGGGAACGCAAATGACTTCTAGAGGCCTGGGGACAAACTACAGGAGGAACAAAACGCTGACAGGACCCCCTCCTCTATGAAAGACTCCTGGCGTTCCTTTTAGCATCTCCTGATTGCCATGTACGAAACTCCCGGACTAAACTTGGATCCAGGATGTCTTGAATCCAAGAGCGCTCCTCCGGCCTGTAACCCTCCCAGTCCACCAGATACTGTAGTGAGTTCCGAATCCTCCGGGAGTCCAGTATCCGGCGGACTGTGTAGGCTGGCTGGCCATCAATGACTCTGGGATGTGGAGGGGTTCTGCGTGGGGGGGCAAAGGGAAAAGACAAAACAGGTTTTAACAAAGAGACATGAAATGTTGGGTAAATTCTAAGGGAATGAGGAAAAAATAAACAATAAGAAACAGAGTTAACTTTCCTGGCAATGTGAAAGGGGACATCTGAGACAACTTTCTTGATTCAACCCGGAGGGGCAGGTACTTGGTGGATAAGCAGCTTCTTTGAACAGGTCGGAAGTTGGGCGCTGACCGGCGGTGGCGGTCGGCCTGACTTTGGTATCTTTGGGAGAATCTGAGAAGGATTTGCCTTGCCCTCCTCGGTTTGTCGACAGGGCTGAACAAAGCGTTGGGCAGATGGAACGCCCACCTGTGCTTATTCCTCAGGAAACAATGTGGGGGGGGGGGGGGGCATACCCAAACTGACATTCAAAGGGGCAGTCCAGTGGCCGAAGACTGGAGGGTGTTGTGTGCGTATTCCGCCCACAGGATGTAGGTTGCACAAGTGGGGTGATGGACTGCCATGCACAGCAGGGTGGTCTCCAGATCCTGATTCATCCGTTTTGTTTGGCCAATGGACTCGGGATGGAACCCCGATGAAAGGCTGGCTGTGGCCCCAATCAGCCTGCAGAAGGCACTCCAGAACCGGAATTGAGGCCCCAGATCAGAGACCATATCTAAGGTCAGCTGTCTCCTTTGCAGATGGCAGCTTGGGCAAAGGAATAAATCGGGCGGCCTTAGAGAACCGGTCCACCACTACCAGGATGACTTTTACCTTGGGATAATGGGAGTCCTGTAACAAAGTCCAGAGACAGGTGTGACCATGGCCTGCGGGGAATGGGTAAGGGATGGAGTAGGCCCTGGGGTCGCTGATGAGTGGACTTACCCTGGCTGCACACAGTACAGGCCTCCACGTAGCCTTTTACATCCACCTTGATGGATGGCTACCAAAACTGCCGCTGCAGGAACTCGAGTGTATGGGCAGTTCCTGGGTGGCATGTCAAGGAGGACCCATGGCCCCACTGCAAGACCTGGGCCCGAGCAGAATGAGGGACGTATAGGCGTCCCGTTGGACCGCCTCCTGGATCTGGCTCATGAGCTTGAGCCCCCTGCACCTCCCGCTCTAGATCCCACTGAAGGTGGGTTTCTCCTTAGTCTCGGGAGAGTAAGCTCGGGACAGGGCATCCGGTTTGACATTCTTGGTGCTGGGTCTGTAAGCGGGAATAAATTGAAAACGATTAAAAAACAACCATCGAGCCTGCCTCGGATTGAGCCGCTTAGCTTGCTGGAGATATTCCAGGTTCTTTTGCCTCGACTTTCTTAGGGTCCATCTCCACATGGCCAGGAGTGATAATGAACCCAAGAAACTAAACCTGAGTAGCATGAAACTCACATTTGTCGGGCTTCACGTAAAGATGGTTATCAAGAAGTCTCTGGAGGACCCTGCTAACATGTTGCTTGTGCTCGTCTAGTGATCTTGATAAATTGAGAATATCATCCAGATACACAAAGACGAATAGATTTAGCATATCCCGAAGAACGTCATTAATTAGAGCTTGGAATACAGCAGGGGCTTGTGAGGCCAAAGGGCATTACCAGATATTACCAGATAGTGGCCTGTGGGGGTGTTGAAAGCTGTCTTCCATTCGTCACCCTGCCGGATCCGAACAAGATGGTAGGCATTGCGAAGATCTAGTTTGGTAAAGACGGAAGCCTCTTGAAATAACTCAAAAGCCATAGCCATGAGTGGAAGGGGATATCAATTCCGAACAGTGATCTTGTTAAGGGCCCGATAATCGATACACGGCCTGAGACCCCCATCTTTCTTTCCCACAAAGAAGAAACCTGGGCCAGCTGGAGAAGTAGAGGGGCGGATGATGCGGGCTGCCAAGGACTCCTTGATGTAAACGTCCATTGCTTCACGCTCAGGAGGAGACAAGGAGAAGATCTGACCAGGGAGCAGATCAATGGCACAGTCATAGGAGCGGTGAGGTGGTAGGGACGTGGCTTGAGATTTGCTAAACACTGTCTTGAACTGATAATAGCCTCTGGGGACTCGAGAGAGGTCAATAGGCTCCTGAAGCACTTGACTAGGTAAGGGTGGATTCAGAAGTACGCAGGTAGGCTGGCAGGTGACTCCCCAGCTGAGAATAGTGCTAGCAGCCCAGTCGATGTGGGGATTGTGTGTGTGCAGCCAGGGGTAACCAAGGATGACAGGGAACTCAGGAGAGTCAATAAGATAGAAGGTCTCCTTCTGCTGGTGTTGAAGAATGGTAAGTTGCAGGAACTGAGTGGCCTCTGTTACTCTGCCCGGTTCCAGTGGTCTGCCATCCAATGCTGTCACTGCCTGGGGGTGAGACAGGGGTTGTATTGGGATCTTAAGTTGTTTAGCCATTGATCGGTCCAGGAAATTGCCAGCAGCACCAGAATCAATCATGGCTCGGACCGGGAACTGGTGACCCTCCCAGGACAGAGTGGCCGGAATGGCTAGGACGGCATTAGTAGGAGGACCTCTGATTTTCCCCATCACAGCCCTCCCACAGCTGGGCAGGGACCCCCATTTCCCGAAAGCTCAGGACAAGAGGAGCGAAAGTGGCCCGAAGATCCACAGAAAAGACAAAGACACTCCTTCATGCGGCGTTCCCTCACCTTAGGTGTGATCCTGGAGCGACCCAACTGCATATTCTCCGGGAATTCACAATGCTGTTCAGGGACTGGGGGTGCTCTGTCACGCCAACTGGCGAAACAGACCTGCTCATAGGTACTTGGGGTTGAGTTATCTTACGACGAGCCAACCTCCGCTTTCTCAGACGATTGTCCAGACGGATGGCCAGGGTAATGAGGGACTCGAGATCAGCAGTTGGCTCACGGGGGGCTAACTCATCTTGTAGGGACTCTGACAACCCACTCTAAAAACAGACCATTAGCGCCTCATTATTCAATTCAATTCAATTTTATTTATATAGCGCTTTTAACAATGGTCATTGTCTCAAAGCAGCTTCACAAAGATGAAAGAAATTCAAAAAAAAAAATAATAATAATAATAATAATAAAATCATAAAATATTAATAATAATAATAATAATAAATTGTGTATGTGCGAGAAAAATGTGTCTAGATAATAACGAGATGAATGAATTAAATTTCTCTGATGAGCAAGCCAAGGGTGACGGCGACAGGGGCAAGGAAAAACTCCCTGAGATGGCAATAGGAAGAAACCTTGAGAGGAACCAGACTCAACAGGGAACCCATCCTCATTTGGGTAATAACAGATAGAGATGATATAACACCATGTGTGTTATGCAGCTGAGAGTACAATATAACAGAAATTCTTTAAATTAACATGAAGTCCAGTTCAGCATAGGGATGAGTCAGTAGGAGCACAGGAGCAGGATGTGTAGCTCCAATCATAATAAGGCAGAATTCAGCTGGAGCTTGTCCTTCTCTGGATGCCTCAGGATCCTCACAGGGTTGGCCTTTATCTACTGAAGCTGGTACAATCTCCAGATGCCTCGGGATGGGTAGAAAAGTACAGAACAGATGGGGAGAATTAGCGTAGTTGCCATTCAGAATAAATGTACTGAAGTATGAAGTTATGGGATGAGTTACGCGTATGCTAGATTAAAGAGATGCGTAGAGTCTTGGGTCTACTTTTAAACTGGGAAACTGTGTCTGAGCCCCGAACACTGTCTGGAAGGCTATTCCAAAGTTTTGGAGCTAAATATGAAAAAGCCCTACCCCCTTTTGTAGATTTTTAAATTCTGGGAACTACCAGAAGTCCAGAGGTTTGTGATTATTTGTGATTATTCCACCACTCGTCGCTGCGATGGTTCGAAACTCGATAGCAAAGTCTGCTGCACTATGGGAGCCCTGTTGGAGAGTAAGCAGGCGCTTGGAAGACTCTCGACCACTGACTGGATGATCAAAGACTCGCTTGAACTCCTCCTTAAAGGTCACATATGACTCACAACAGGCATCCTGGGATTGCCACACTGCAGAGGCCCAGGAAAGTGCTTTGTCTGAGAGAAGGGTAATCATGTAAGCAATCTTTGAGCGGTCAGTGGGGAAACTTGAGGGCTGGAGCTCGAAGGTCAGGGAGCACTGGGTGAGGAAGCCCTGACAGGAATTAGGATCCCCAGTAAAGCGTTTGGGAGGGGGTAGGCGAGGCTCTGAAATGGGAGTAGGCCCCTGGGATGGTGCATTGGCTGGTCCATAGTACCAAGTGTTTCTGGGTCCATGAGTGAGTCGGTTTTTCTGTCAGGCTGGGGGCTTGAACCCAGGTCTCCGGGGTGAAGGCTGAGGAGTTTAGCTCTGAGCCACAGAGGTGATAGGTTTGGACCTAACTGAAAGCACTTTTGGAGCAAAAAGTCTCAGGTAAAGTAGTTTTATTTAAGAGATAACAAAGTACTAACAGGCAGTATCTAATAAACCAAGGTTATTCTCAATTAGAGGAATTAATACAAATAAACAAAAACTCTGAAACAAAAAACTTCCACAAGGGGAGAAAACAGGCAGGAAGTGAGCAATCAAAAGTAAAAGGACTGAGGAACTTACAACCAGGAACTCTGAATCGTAACGGACGTTTCAGCAGGAGACACAGAGCAGGGACTCAAAAACCAAGTGAATAAAAGGGGAGAAAATGAACAGCTTAAATACACTGGGGGGAAACAAGATACAGGTGGTCTGAATACTAATGAGAAAACACAAGGACGAACTAAGGCTAAAGGAAACACAAATGACCTCTAGAGGTCTGGAAACAAACTACAAGAAGAATAAAAGACTGACACAACTCTTTAGGCAAATAGGCTAGAACTACTGTAATTAGAGGAATCACTGCTTTGCTATAACACATGGCATATGTTGTCTTTATGTACTATATATATTTTTGGCCATCACTTTAGTTTTTTTATATACTGTAATGCCTCTATAACAGGCATGTCTTTCAATTGCTTTGTAAAATCACATCTCTTTATAATATAAAGATCACATCCAAAATATTTGGTGATCTTCTGCTTATACCATTCACTTACTGCCCTCCAGAGGGATGTCACATGTTATAATAGTCATGTGATTGAAAGTAATCGATAAAAATGATGCTTACCAAACTATTTAACACATGCACACATGCAGGCACACAAAGACACACAAACACACTTAAAGGCAGAGATAATTTATAATTTATCATTTTTAATGTTTTAAGACCTCAGTGTGCTGCTGGTTTCAAGCTGAATTCTTTAGAATACTAAAACAGAAAAAAGACAACCGATTTACTTAAACCAAAAGCACTAAGCTTACGGTTCTGTTGTCTACTTAAAGTTTCTCCTCCGTAGGAGAAAAATATTCTTTCAAGTGCCATACTGACTTGTGACTGTATTTCACATATACATTCTCAAACACTGTTTTTGAGAAACATGTCACAGAAGTGTGCTGCAAAATTCAAGAAGACCAAGTCTGGAGGAATTTCACCTGACTTTAAAGGAGTCATACAGGCCTACATGCACTTTTTTAAGCTGTTTAGACTGAACTGTGTGTTAGGAGAGTGCGTACACAACCACTCTACGATGATAAAGAGCCGCCCAGTGATTTTCTTTTCATTTATTACAATAACATGCCCCTTCTGAAATCAGGCCAATCGCAAATGCCTGTCACTGTGACGCCACACCACAAGAGGCCGCTCCTACACTAGTTGATTGACACTGGTGTTTTAGCAAAAACCCACCCCGAGTGAGAAGAAGCTGTCGGCCTTTGTATTTCGCCGCTGGAGCAAAATGCCGCCTAAGCGAGTGTGGTGTACAGTTGTTGGGTGTAATAGCGAACACAGCAGTCGTCATTCACTACCGACATCTGAGCCGCGGAGGACGCAGTGGCTGAATTTAGTTTTTGAAGCTAACGTCCCCGCCGATCTACCTAAATGCGTTCATGTTTGCGCTAATCATTTTTCACCAGACTGCTTTATAAACGCAGGTCAATATAAAGGAAGCAACTCCTAAAAAATGGATCTGTACTAACGCTTCGTGTTCCTGCTTCATCTTCACCAGACTCAGTGAGTAATTTCTATTTCTATGAATCTCCGCTTTTGTTGTTGTTGCTCGCGGCAGCGTAACAGCCCGTTAATTCATGCCCATGCAGAGATGAGAAAGACAAATCGAGTCGATGCATGTCCATTCTTTTAATTTCTGCGTTGTCAGGCGATATTACAAACTTCTGCGTAGGTTCCGTACTTAAATCAAACCAAAAACTACTTACAGGCTCAGGCTCTATATTCCAGCGTTTTCCAGTTTGGACTGCATTACCCACAAAGCACTGCGTTGTGGGCAATGCTTTGTGGGTAATGCAGTCCAAAGCATTGCCCGCACTGGACTACACTCCCGTGGCTATAACGTGTGTTGTGAAGACACGCCCCACAGAACTGGGGGGGTGGGCTCAGCAGAGATCATAAGCATTTAAGGGAACATGCACTGAAATAGGTTGCTGAGAATAGAGCTAGTTTTTACGAGTAAAAAGTAGTGTTTTTTTACAGAACCATTGAGAATTTTTAATTAAATATATTACAAAATTATATTAACATTTAATGAAAAATGTTTCTGGATGACCCCTTTAAAGTTTCTGATGTAAAAGAATTTACATAAAATCTACATAAAAATTCAGACTGGACTAGAAAGAAATCAGCACCAACCATGCTTCTTTGTACCACTATGTTTGTGATTGATGATTGAAAGTTCTGTTGTTTTTGGTTCCATGAAAAAAAGCAAAAATAACTGTTAGACATCTAATGAGAGCAAATAAGCATATATGTATGCCAAAAATGAAACATATTGACTTTTTTATCCTTGAAAGAGAAAGGGGTGAGAGTGCTGCTCACATGAAAATCATAAGCTTAAGACTCTGTGTTAAATTTCTGATGTTAAAAAATGTGTAGTCTGTTGAATGTGTTGAGCCTTCACAATAAAAATACAAACAATGCAAATGTCTCATCATGCATCACAGAATATAAGTGATAGGCCTTGATGCAGATAACAGAATAAATCAGCGCATCCATCATTGAAGGTGAAGAGCTGATTTGTAGTGCTGCTTCTGTATATGCTTCTACATTATGAAACATGTACTGTATATGATTCCACAAGTTGAAATTACTTGTATTTTGTAATGAAATCTTTAAAATAGACTTTTTTTTTCTTTTAAAGGACATCTGATTTGACCTTTTTTTTTTGTTAAGTAAAATGTAACATACAGTATTTAAAAACAGACAGTCTGATACTTTTCATTTAATCTATAAATGCAGCATGTATACTGTAAATACAAACACGTTAAAAAATACAATTTAACATTATATTATTTCCTTATAAGGCACTCACTAAAATGCCAAAAAAAAAAAAAATAAAGATTTCTTTCAAGACGTTTTACTTTTATCTTTTTTTCTTGTAATTTTTATGTTGCAAATCAAGATCAGTGAAGTTACCATATACAGTAGGATATTATCTTGGCTTCCAGTGAGGTCTTTTCAGTGAGGAAGACAATTGTACTGACTACACTGGCTTTAGTTGCAGTGCTGATATCCCTTCTTTTCCAGATGGTATTCATGTCTGTTATTGCATTCCATCCAAGGGCTAACCATCTCTTAATTTCAGATGTCATGTCCCCATTTGTTCAATTGGAGTATTGTACTCAATTTTTCGGGGTGGATTTTTACACAGCATTTCCTATTCTCTGAGGTCATCATCACTTTCATTTTCTTGATGTTTAGGAAACTTCAGTGCAACTTCACCTTCTCATTTTCGTTCAGCAGTTTCAGAGTCACTCCAGCTGCTTCCAGCCAGTATGATGGTATCCTCATCATATCTGAGATTGCTGATGTGCCTGACTTTGATTTTTACTTACAATTTGCTGTTTTCCGGTGTTACTTTTCTCATGATTGATTTTGAATACAGGTTAAAAAGTGTGGCGAATGCAGCCTTGTCTTGTTCCTTTCATAATTTTCAACCACTCTGTATCACCAGACGCAGTTCTCATTGTGGCTTCCACGTAACGGGATTTGATGAGCTGGGCAAGATGTGCAGATGTTATCATTCCTTCCTTTGTCTTTCTCCATCATGCCACACTGTTCATTTTAATATTGCCCTAATCTTTCCTGTCTACTCTTTGGAAAAATATATATTTATCCTCCTTACTTCATCCATAGCCCCAACTGCCTTTGCTGTTCTTCTCCTGTCTGCTATGTCAATGGTTTTACCAGAAATCTATTTGACAAGTTTGCTGTGATTCTTGTATGGGACGTGCTGTTGTAGTGTTACAATGCTGGTTGTCTTTATTTCATTACATAACTCATCTGGGGGCCTTCACTGTTGAACAAATTAAATCTGCTCTTCACCTAGACTGCATAAAGGGAGAGAGCTTGTCAATGTCAAACTTCTTTCTTGCAAGTTCCCCCCTAGCCACCAGTAGTGGTATGACCCAGGGAATGCTTTCACTATATATAAAAGAGAGCTTCTCCATTTCTGCTAGCACAGGATATAGTCAATTTGGTTGCGGGATTTTCCACTGGAAAGATGGAAAATGTGGAAGATGTATAGAACCGTCACGTTTGCTTGCTGGAAGAATGTGCTTGTGATGGCTAGCTGAAGTTCTTGGCAGAATTGTTGGAGATGCATCATTCTTTTCCATTGCTTTTCTGTTCATTAAGCTTTCCAACTCAACAACATATTTATTTAAACATTACAAATGTGGGGAAAAAATATGGTTCAATTTTTGTATTTATTTGTTTGTTATATAGTTATTTAACTACCTACTTACAGTAGTTATTCCATTTCTGTTTAATTATTTGCTGTTTTCCTGTTTAATGCTCAGAAATGATTATTTGACTTTTTTATACAAATTCTCACTGTAGAAATCTTACCTCCTAAATTCACCCAGTCAGATACTAGTGTTCACATCATGAGGTGTTGAACTGAAATTAAGCTCAGTGGTATCTATGGGGTAAGGTAGCTGTCAAAATAGATGTGCCTGGATAAGGTTGTGCATAAATGAATAAAATGTACACAGAAATGTGGTTTTGTAAACTCTCGTATAAGTCAAAATATACATAAAATATGTAGTGCGTGTTCTATTCATTGAATGTATATTAAAACACACATCTTTCTTGACCTTACCCCACCTTACCCCATAAAAATGGAGCTCGAAAAAGAATTGATATATTTATTATTATTATCAAGGACATAATATTAAAAGGATGCTAAAATCAAAAATTTTTATTAGAAATCCTTGGTATTATATAGGCTAGTAGTCTGTAAAATTATCCGTACATCTTTAATTGATTATTACTAATCAATAGTTTATTTACAAGTTATACACGTTCAATAGTGTTTTATCCTTTTTGTTTAAATAAATATTAAATATGTAATATTGTAATATAATATAAAGTGTGAAATTTCCACAGCAGTAGCGACAGGTCCGAGGTGCCTATGTTACCATGGTAACGCACAGAGGAAGTGACGTCTGCACTGGTAACTTTGCAGGGTGTTCCGATGGTAACGAACCATAACACAGTAAAAACGCATGCGCAGTTTATGAAATCAATGTATCTTCTGCTCGATACATAATGCCTGCGAGCCTGTGACATGTTTTTGGCAGTAAGGTAGTGAAGGGAAGTTTGAATCATTTTAGCGACTCGGTTCTTTGAATCTCGTTCATCAAAATGAACAAATCTTTTTTTGAGTCATTTAGTTCATTTCGTACTTTTGATCAGAGATAAAATAAAATGTTACGCATTCGCTGGATTTTTCCAACTTAAAGAAGAATTACTTCGAGAGGGAAATTTCATCGGAGATCTTATACTAAAGATATTAACTGCCATAAAGCCTGGCCTATGCCTAATAAATACTGCATCTTTAACAAAATAAAATATTTTCATTTTAAGATTCTTTACAAGATTACCTGGTAAATCTTAAATTTGTAGTGAATTATTTTGTTTTTAATACAAAAATAATTTATACATAAACACAGAATTAAAAAGGAACAACAGTATTTTCTCCTTTTCATAATAGAAATGACCTCACTTTTTAATTTTTTAAAACTAATTCAATTTAATAAGAAGTATAATAGACTCCTACATTATTATGACGTCATTTTTAATTGAAGTAATGTGTCTCTTGCTACATCCTTTCCACTGTTTGTTGTTGTTGGTCTTTCGACTGCTTATACATCATATTTATCATCTCGTGTCTTTTACCTTTATTTCAGACTGTCAAATTTATTGTTCTTTGTCCTTTGTGTTAGATTTTTTTGTAATTAATATTTTTGTTATTGCTGTTGTTGTTATTGTTAACTGTATTTTATGTTTTTGTATTTTATTTGTATTGTTTTTATTTAAAAAACTGTAAAAGAATAAATAAATGGAGAGTGATTCGTTCATTTTCTACTGGGCGCTTTTTTTTAAAGCTACCTTACCCCATACTGTAGGGATCCCCCGTGTCCTGATTCTAAACCCCCCCATAGTGGTGTATTGGTTTGTCCCACTGCAGACCCGCAGTGTGGGTGTGTGCTGCAGCACAGAAATCACAAGACTGATCTGAGACCTGAAAAAAACTGATCTGAGACCTGCTGCAGAACACAACGTTGCGTGAAGCTAGATCCCTCTTTCTCTATTTATTTGGAATACAGTTACCTTGGAGGAAGACAGCTATAAAGATGAGGCTGCTAAAAGGACAGGTTGGCACGACAATTTTTTTCCTCAGTGAATAAATTGCCTTATATGGTAATGATGTATTTTGGCATATGGATAAACCTTATGACCTTATTAAATTTACTATTTACATTTAATACATGACTTGACTGATTTATTGCCTGAGAATATTGCATTGTTCCTATGGTAATTTATTTGCAATCTTTTCTCTTAATCTGATTCTCATTTTTTATATGGTTCTCATTTTTACATAATTATGCAGCTAACAACAAACCTGCTCGTATGGAGTGTGACTTTGTCCGGTAAGATGCTCTTATTAATGATTTAGAAGCTCCTTATATATAAGGGGTATAAGGATTAATGGAATGTACTGTAAGAGGATGTTTCACAGCCATCTGCTGGCCAACAATCAAAATACCAATTCTAACACTGTAATGAAAGACTTTCACAAAGCTTCCCCTTCCTACCAATCAACCTTACTCTTGGTTAAATCATAGACATCTCATAATGTGTTTTTATGGAAAAGTAACAGAACTGAATGATTCTGTTTCAGGCACAGTAAATATTAACAGATGCCTAAATTAACACCAAATGCGGCTAAAAGTGGTTAAGTTATTGGACATTATGTCATTATCGTGGATCTAGAAACACTGTTAAACATTAGATAATATACTTTTAATTGTGAATTGCTTATGAATTTACAACTGGAGCAACTAGTTCCACAAAATTCTGCTGTGATTGTTGCTGGAAAACAAAAAAACACCTTATGCTATTAAATTTATGTTCAAGCTTTTGTGTGTGTGTCTGTGTGTGTGTGTGTGTGTGTGTTTGTTTTACAGTTTTAATGAAACCTATTCTTTCTGATGATAATAATAATAGTGATGATGATAATGATGACGATGATGACGATGATAAGGATATGACCGTGTGTCTGGAGGAGGATAATGACCTTAGAGTGACCTGCCCACTGAAGCCCAAACCAAACTACCACACCGATTATGAGTTCTCCATGTCCAAAGGCACCAAACTGCTCATCATTAACACCAATGTGTCTGGAACAATGCCTGAACCCAGCTTTAGGCATAACACTTATGTGGAAGAGCTGGAACCATATGGGTTTAAACTGACCATGATGCGCTTCACCATAACAGAGAACACGACATTTATGTGCAGAGTGACCAGGGAAGACAAAACCCTGTTTGTTAATGTGGGTAGGTTAAACTTTGCGATATATTTTGAATGTCTCTGTGTCCTTTGTATGTACGATCATATCAACTGCAACACTGACATCACTGCCAGGTGATTTGAATAACACTCTCTCACTCATTGTCTATACCGCTTATCCAGTACAGGGTCACAGGAGGCCTGGAGCCTATCCAAAGTGACTCTGAACACCAGGCAGGGTACCACCGTGGACACAATGCTTGCCCAAGCGCACATACACTCATGCACTCAAATCACATTATTGAAAATTTGGGAATGCCTGTTAGCCTAATTTGCATGTGTTTTGGACTGGGAGAGGAAACCGAAGTACCTGGAGGAAACACACTGTAGCACGGAGAGAACATGCAAAGTCCACTCTTACAGACCTTTAGGCAACTTATGACCCTGGAGCTTTGAGGCCACAGAGCTGACCACTTTGCCACCATACTACCAAATTGAATATCATTAATTATAAATTTTATACCTGTTCACTGGTGACAGGATCATGGACACTCAAGGCTTTTTTTTTATGCCTGTGTGGACCAAAGGAGAAAGGTATCAGGCATCAAAGCCATCACCTGCCGCTGATAAGGCTTCAGTTTTTAAAGAGTTAGCTGTTGTTCTGGCCACCAAATTCCCCAGCTCTCAGTCTGAATGAACACTGTCGGGATACGTAGGATTCTCCCAAAGGATCCTCCATTAAATCCCGGTGCCAGAGACTACTTCATTTTTTACCTGATCAAATCATTCAGTGAACCCTCAGGTGATCAATCAGAAAAAAAAAAACTTTTCATTGCGTTTACAGTGATGCTTCTTTCTAATGGCCTAGACAATTATTCCTTTAATGTGTCATTTACCTCTAAGTTGCCATTTCAGAACAGTTTGGAACAAATTATTGGCCCGCACCAAGTAAAGAAACAACTGAGCAGATGTTAAATCATAGGTCTTGGATTAGGAACTGTCCAACACCTTATTAATACAGTATAGATCTTTATTTCCTTAAAGATTTATCCACTGTTTTTATCTACTTTATTGACTGTTGTTATTGTGTGCATACAACCTGTCACAAGACAGGTAATTTTATCAACAATTATTTACATTTATTTAAACGGAAAACTCATGCCTTACAATGTAGCAACTGCAATCATCTTAATAAAAACAGTTTTACAAAAGATATTTTAAATTTTATATAACACAATTTTACAAGTTACAGTACTTTGCACATGCTATAAATTTGTGATTCTGCAATACCACATTCCTATAGTTTATACTAATGAAACAAAATAAATAGAATGATCATATTAAAGCAAAATCAACTTTTTTCAATTTATTAGCCTTCCCTTATTAAAATCCTTGGTGTCTCTGAGAGAATATATATTTATCAGCAAGCTCAAAAGTTTGCATTGCTGTACACAGTGACAAATTTGCTGTGAGTCAAAATAATAATAGCCAATACATATACACCGACCAGCCAAAACATTAAAACCATTAATATAAAACTCTGCCCCCTTGGGGCATGACTCTGTAGGGTCTCTGGGGATGTGCTCTGGTGTATAGCACCAGAATATTAGCTGAGGATCCTTTGTGTGGTGTGGGTTACAGAAAGTGGCCCCCATTAATCAGATGTGTTTGTCATATATAGTAGATACCTTCACATATATTCAACTAATTTCATTTAAAAATCTATAAATGTTCTCTCCTTTTATCCTCTAGATACCCTGCAGCCCTGCTCAGCGATCAGTGTGTTTCTACAGAGTTACCCTTGCCTGCTGAGTCTCCTGCTTCCTCTCTTTATTATTCAGACACTGGGGGCTCAGTCTTAAGCATTAGTCTAAAGGACAGCTTTCCTCTGGCAGTGTGTCTGTGTGTCTATGAGCCAATTACATATCAGTGATGAAAGCCAGGGAGGGTAGAAAAAAAAATTAAGGCCTGCATCATTATAATGCTCTGTAATTTTACAACAGTATTTTAGATGTGTACAGTAAGTGCCATTAGCTGCCTCTATGACGGTGTCTTTTGTCACGTTTGATTCTTTAACACACAGCTTAATACCGATTGTGTAGATTCATCATGTTGTTTAGATCAAATTTAATTAAAATTATTTAAAATTAATAGTTTACGAATTTATGTGGTGGATTTTAATATGTGGTTTTAAGTTACAGAACAAGACATAATTTAAAGAAAGAACATAAAGGTCTTTTTAAAGTATACATTTCTTTTGTAATGTACTCTAGCATTGCCATTTGTATTTGCCTATGTATTTTTCATAATTTGTCATTTAAAGCCTTATATTATTATTTGTTATTAATTTGTTAAAAGTACTACAGTAATTTACTAATAGCTGAATAATGTTCTTAATAATTTTCCATCTTTTGTCATTTTATTTTGCAGTGCAAAAATGCACACACACCCAGATACCCAGTACAATATAAGCACGTTCTCAGACTGTGGGAGTAAAGCAAAATAGCAGGAATACCAGATTCCATACCCACAGACCAGAGGCAAAATTCAAACCAAAATCACAGAAATGTGAGACAATAGTGCTTATGACTAAGCACTAATAATAATAATAATTATTATTATTATTAATATTATTATTTTTGTTGTTCTTGTTATATTATTTGTCTGCTTTATTTTGAGATTCTAATTATATCTCACAAATAGCTGCTGCACAGTAATCATCCTTTGCACTATGCCAAATGCTCAGATGCTGCTCTTACTTTCTGCATATAGCTTTCGAATAAAATCATACAGGTTTGACACACACCCTTCTGTTTATTTGCTTTTAAATGTCTTTTTCCTACATACAAGGGGGTATCAAAAAGGTACCTCTCCTTACTCAGACGACTATAAAACCTGACAGTAGAATTCGCTACGGACAGTCTGGCCACTGGGGAATTCCCGATGCACAATGCTGCAAATATCAAAAAATATGATAAGCATGCACTTGGTTGAGCTGCAGTCCTGCCTTGTTTTATTACCAGTAATGATCCTTGACATGAAGGACGGGTAATCCACGGCACACTGACAGAGTTCTTGGCAAACAGACATGATGGTCCTTTTGTTCCTGGGTCAGCAGCTTGGGGTCAGCAGAATGGCACATGTTCAAATTACACGCAAGGATTGCCAGGACATTTTTGTATGACTCACCAACAATGGCAGCAGTGCATGCACATGTTGCTAAATGGTTTTGATATTTTTGTGGGTTGAGCTTGTTGAAAGGCCCTTGAAGCGAACATGCCACTCAAAACACCTTGAACATATCGCATGCTGCACCACACTTTGTCATCATAGCTGCACGCTTTGTGAAGGTTTTAATGACTTTCTTCTAAGACTTTTGGCCAGGCATTGTATGTGATAGGTGAATGTGTATTTATTGTATTTATAATAATATATGTTTTATATGTTTCTAATTGGTTTAGCCATATTAGTCTTTCATACATTAATTTCCATAGTACTTTATTTTGTGGAGGGTCACACTGGGTCTTTTCTTAAACGCTTTTAAGAATCCTCTAACAGAGCTCTTATAACTATGCTTAAAACTTCTAAGCTTTAGAGTGATTTTGAACCTCTTAAAGCACAAGCGGACAAGCAAATCGAAATGTTGGGTAAAAGCGATGTTGATGAACAGTTATGTGCCAGATTTGTTCCGGGAACACCTGAATAAATAGATATTAATTAGAACATAAAAACTATTTTACTGGCATAACTTAATACTGTCACCACTGAAATAACAGTGCTGCAGTGGTACACTCTAAAAACTGCTGGGTTAAAAAAACAACCCAACCATAACCCACCAGCTGGGTCACTATTGGACAGAACACGCACTGGGTTGTTTTGACCCAAGGGCTAGGTTTAACCATTTAACCCAGAACTCTGGGTTGTTCATCCGACCCAACCAGTGGGTTAAACTGACACTCTAGCTGAGTGAAATTTTAAAGTGCTGGGTTATTTTATTTGACCCAACCAGTGGGTAAAAATAACACTCTTACTGGGTTGACACATTCTATTTGACTTGGGCTCTCTTATTGGCCATGTTTCTGTATATGTTCTGTGTGTCTGTGTTAGTGGAGCTAATTCAGTCCTGTCTTAAATGTATGTAAGTACTGTGGTTGTTGTCCTCCTGTGTTCTTGTGTGTTTAGCTAGAGTCAGGTAAGTAGTTAGGTGTGTGTTTGGCTAGGAACGTGTTTAGCTAAAATCTATGTTGAGTTACAGTAACTAGCATGCTTCTAGCCATAGCCCCTTTGTGTCTCTAGCTGTCCTGTGTTTCCTCTCCCCCTAGTGTCCCAGTGCGTCTAGCTTGTTAGTGCCGCCCCTCCTAGCTTTGGAGTACCGACTAGCTTGTTAGTGCCGTCTCGCTTAGTCTTGGAGGGCCGCCTCGCCTAGCCACTGGGTATCCTCTGTCTGTGTTTCTGTGCCCCCATTCCCTAGTGTGTGTTAAGCTATAAGGGTAAGTGTAGCTTAGTGCATGTTGGGGCTAAAGACATGCTTAGCTAGGTGTATGTGTAGCTAACTGCCATGGTTAAGCACAGCTTAACCATGTTTAGCTAAAAGCCATGCCTAGCTGATTGCCATGTCTTTAGCCCTCGTCCCGTCTTTCTCTTGGTCTCCCTCTAGTCTCTACGGGTCTCCCTCTAGTCTCTACGCATAGTTTGTGTCCTGTTGTGTTTGTCCTCCTCCTGCCTGTGTCTCGCCACAGGACGTGTCATTTATCCCCCTGCTTGTGTCTTGCCAGAGATCCCCTGTTGGCACAGAGTTAAGTATTGTTTGAGTTTGTTTGTTCCTTTGTTTGTGTCTTTTTTTTTTTATACTTTGTTTAACCATCATTAAAAGACTTTTTTTTTTTTTTTCTGGTTACACAACCCCTCTGCCTCTATGCCTGCACCTTCCGCCCACGGCGTTCAACACCTGCCACTACACCCCGTTTGTGACATTAATGCAATGTTTAAACACTTTTTATATATAGAAGTTTTCAATACAAATCTTATAATGCCCACATGACATCAAACATTCCCCTTCCTAATGTTTTAACTATTAGTTATTTAACTATTACTATTTAATTTCCTTCGAAATGGCATTACAAACAAAAATAATAAATATTATTGATTAAATATGAGGTGAAAAACTGTTCTCAAAAATTTACCAGATGACAGAGTACTCATGTCCATCAATCTGATCTACAGTATGCTGGAAAGAGGTGGTGAAGAAGGTAAGAAGACACTACTTTGTGTAATTAACATCAAAGATGAAATTTTTTTTAAAACAAACACCAACGTCCTCCACCAAAGAGTCTGTTTAAATACCATTCCCTCCAACAATGGGAACAAAACATGGAACAATGCTCCAGTCATCTCCATATTTTGCAGATATCATTCCCATTGTTCCCCATCTGTGGATTACACACAATCACTTACTGTAGTGTTGCAATATAACTAACATTTACGTCAAGCATTTTTGTTAAGGATGTTGTCACGGATAACCCGTAGAGGGCGCCATGCGCCCAGAGACTCCGCGTTCGTGCTCTTTGTGTTTTCTGTGCTTTGAACTAAATTTCCCAGAGTGCACTCGGTCAGGTGAAAGGAATGCTTATCTGAACTGAGGTAGCTAATTAAGTTCAATATAAATAGTCCTGTGTTCAATTGACCCTTGGTTGTGCATCTGTTTAGTTAATTTGGTGTGAATGTTCATTGTTTTTGGTGTCATGCCATTTCACTTAGCTCCTGGTCTGTTCCACTCTTGATTCTGTTTTAAGTTCTGTTCAGAGGTGTCAAGTAACGAAATACAAATACTTCATTACCTTACTTAAGTAGAAATTTTGGGTATCTATACTTTACTGGAGTAATTATTTTTCAGCCGACTTTTTACTTCTACTCCTTACATTTTCATGCGATTATCTGTACTTTCTACGGATAAATCGCGCCATCCGGATGGAGCGAATTTGATTGTGGTTGGATGAGAAGGTTAAACATACCATTCCGACACCCTGTTGGTTGGTACGCGATCCATGGCACCTGCACATGACGTCACGTCACACACTCCAGCAAGGACGTTTGAATAGAATAGCATCTTCGATTGATAAGGTTGTGATAAGTAGACGAAGATGTCCATGATAGAGACTCAAGATTCGAGCGACATGTCACAACCAAGCACCAGCGGGGAAGGTAACAGCACCAGGAAGGTAACAGGAATGATATATATACAGGGTGACACAGAATATCAGGAATTTTTGAAATGTGTAATGGAGCGACATCACACACTGCACAGCAATTTTTTTTTTTAAATGATGAATTCCATCAATGTTTCGTAAATGGCAAGTTTTAAGTTTCAATTACTATGAATAAAATTTATTTCTAGTTTTATTGGATTGTAAAAAAGTTCCCGTTTTTTTGTGTCACCCTGTTTGTGTCAATTTTTTTTTTTATTAATCACTTGGATTAATCATTCATTTTGACAGCACTAATGTTTATTGTAGACAACCATACAAAGGTAATTGTTACTAAGCCTGCCCTGGGTACACTAATTTTCTTGTATGTTGCCCTCACAGATTCCTGCAGCTAAGCTTGGATGTACATTTACATTTCAATAAAAGTTAACAATGACATGCCTGTGAAGTTTGACTTTTTGCACAATTAAAATACTTATAGGCAACTAGTTATCATATCTTCTTCTCCATGAAACATGTTAATGCTCAGTAGTACACATATATGGTTCTTTAATGTATTTGCATTGTACTAAAATGCATTCTTTTTTTTTACCTGCCATATACAGTATCCCAAATCACAATGGCCATTAAAAAATACAACCACAAAACACCACATTTTTCTTTTTTTATGAGGTGTTAGTGCAGTATATACTGTAGGCCCGTGGCACAGCCTAAGCTTTTATCCTTAATGCTCTCCTAAGTTCCAGTTTTGTATGATAGTCTACTACTGCTATTTTGTTTTCTCTCCTAGTTTTATCATTTTAGTTCCATCACGAGACTGAGTTGGTTTATGTTTCTGTTGATATTTCTTTATTAAAGACTTTTCATGTAAATCACCTTTGCGTATCTGCCTCACCTTAAGCCCACACATCACCTGTAACAGATGTACTGCTACATATGTATTTAATGCAAAAAAAAAATTCTCTTGTCAATATACAACAATGCATAATGTGAACATGAACTTAGTGTATATTTCTGACTTATTTACCTTACTATTTAACGTGTGAGGGATAACAGGATACGGCGCTTTATCTGGATTTAATACGAAACATTCACCCCTTTTTAAATTCTTAACAAACCCTACATGAATACGATATTTAAGTGATAAATCTACAACTTACAATGAACATTTCATAAGGTTGAAGAAAAAGCTTGGTTTAAGCGATAACGCATTGTCATTTTTGGAATAATAAACAGAATCAAAAAATATATATTTAAATAAACCCACACCACCATATCAAAGCATTTAATTTGAGCAATAAAATATACCCGCTCTTACCACAATTTACTAAACAAAATAAGTAAAAATTTAGATTAACTTACCAAAAAATACTGAGTGCTTTGAGTATGATCCACTCAGAAGTGAAGAATCCAGAAAGATCGACAAAGAATAAACCAACTGCTGGGTGAAAATAACACACTCACTCACCCATCTTCTATACCGCTTTATCCTGTATTCAGGGTCACGGGGACCTGGAGCCTATCCCAAAAAGCTTAGGGCACAAGGCGGGGTACACCCTGGACAGGGTGCCCATCCATCGCAGGGCACACACACATAAATTTACACACTCATTCACATCCTACGGGCAATTTGGGAACATCAATTAACCTAACCTATATATCTTTAAAATGTGGGAGAAAACCGGAGGAAACCCACCAAACTCCAGAGATAGGAATCGAGCCTGGGCGGGAATCAAACCTAGACCCTGGAGGTGCAAGGCGGCAGTGAAAATAACACAACCAGTTTTCATTTTAACAGACAGATACAGAAGACATATTAAGACTGTCATTAAACATACACCTATTGCTTCTTTAAAGACAACTTTAAAATATTATAAAATATTAATAAAGTATATATATATACAGTGGTGTGAAAAACTATTTGCCCCCTTCCTGATTTCTTATTCTTTTGCATGTTTGTCACACAAAATGTTTCTGATCATCAAACACATTTAACTATTAGTCAAAGATAACACAAGTAAACACAAAATGCAGTTTTTAAATGATGGTTTTTATTATTTAGGGAGAAAAAAAATCCAAACCTACATGGCCCCGTGTGAAAAAGTAATTGACCCCTGAACCTAATAACTGGTTGGGCCACCCTTAGCAGCAATAACTGCAATCAAGCGTTTGCGATAACTTGCAACGAGTCTTTCACAGCGCTCTGGAAAAATTTTGGCCCACTCATCTTTGCAGAATTGTTGTAATTCAGCTTTATTTGAGGGTTTTCTAGCATGAACCGCCTTTTTAAGGTGGTAATCTCAATACTGTAGGATTCAGGTCAGGACTTTGACTAGGCCACTCCAAAGTCTTCATTTTGTTTTTCTTCAGCCATTCAGAGGTGGATTTGCTGGTGTGTTTTGGGTCATTGTCCTGCTGCAGCACCCAAGATTGCTTCAGCTTGAGTTGACGAACAGATGGCCGGACATTCTCCTTCAGGATTTTTTGGTAGACAGTAGAATTCATGGTTCCATCTATCACAGCAAGCCTTCCAGGTCCTGAGGCAGCAAAACAACCCCAGACCATCACACTACCACCACCATATTTTACTGTTGGTATGATGTTCTTTTTCTAAAATTCTGTTACTTTTACGCCAGATGTAACGGGACACGCACCTTCCAAAAAGTTCAACTTTTGTCTCGTCGGTCCACAAGGTATTTTTCCAAAAGTCTTGGCAATCATTGAGATGTTTTTTAGCAAAATTGAGACGAGCCTTAATGTTCTTTTTGCTTAAAAGTGGTTTGCGCCTTGGAAATCTGCCATGCAGGCCGTTTTTGCCCAGTCTCTTTCTTATGGTGGAGTCGTGAACACTGACCTTAATTGAGGCAAGTGAGGCCTGCAGTTCTTTAGATGTTGTCCTGGGGTCTTTTGTGGCCTCTCGGATGAGTTGTCTCTGCGCTCTTGGGGTAATTTTGGTCGGCCGGCCAGTCCTGGGAAGGTTCACCACTGTTCCATGTTTTTGCCATTTGTGGATAATGGCTCTCACTGTGGTTCGCTGAAGTCCCAAAGCTTTAGAAATGGCTTTATAACCTTTACCAGACTGATAGGTCTCAATTACTTTTGTTCTCATTTGTTCTCGCATGATGTCTAGCTTTTGAGGTGCTTTTGGTCTACTTCTCTGTGTCAGGTAGCTCCTATTTAAGTGATTTCTTGATTGAAACAGGTGTGGCAGTAATCAGGCCTAGGGGTGACTACAGAAATTGAACTCAGGTGTGATAAACCACAGTTAAGTTTTTTTTAACAAGAAGGGCAATCACTTTTTCACACAGGGCCATGTAGGTTTGGATTTTTTTTCTCCCTAAATAATAAAAAACATCATTTAAAAACTGCATTTTAACTGCAGTGTTCAATTATGTTATCTTTGACTAATTGTTAACGGTTTTTGATGAGCAGAAACATTTAAGTGTGACAAACATGCAAAAGAATAAGAAATCAGGAAGGGGGCAAATAGTTTTTCACACCACTGTATATATATAAATATAAAGGGACTATCTGACCATTTTGATTCATACACATGCACATTCCATACAAACTTAAAAAAATCTTTTAATTGTGTAAAGCTGCTTTGCGACAATGACAATTGTTAAAAGCGCTATACAAATAAAATTGAATTGAATTGAATATAAATCAAGCAGCAGAAGAATCACCAGCTCTGTTAAGAGTCTTAAATGATATTAATGATATTTATTGTATTACCGATTACCAGAATCTGTAATACAATAAATATCATTTAAGACTCTTAACAGAGCTGTTTCAGTACTGTGAAGAGCCTTGAAACCAGAATGAAAGACTTTAAGCATTCCATACTCACCAAGATAACTTATTAGTTGTGTATAAACTACCTACTCCAGAATCTTAGACAGAAATGGTAGCTTAGAGATTGGTCTGTAATTAGACAACACAGACGGATCAAGATTAGTTTTTTTTTTAACAAAGGCTGCACAACTGCATGTTTAAAATGTATGGGTACCACCCCAGAACTCAAGCTGCTATTTATAATATTTAAGACTATAGGACCTAGAATGGGAGCCAACTCTTTGAAAAGATGTGGAGGAATGGGATCAACACGAGATCCTGCAGGCTTTATAATATTAATAATCTCTAATAGAAAGGAAATAGAGATGGGCTCAAACTGGTTAAAAACAGCAGAGCTAGAGACAGAAATGGAAATAGATGGGTTACATGCAGAAGATGTAATAAGAGCCCTTGTAGAAGTAACCTTATCAATAAAAAAACTGGAGAAAGTTCTCACACACTTTATATGAGTTTTCGAAACTGGCATTTTGGGGACCATTAAGAATTGCATTAAAAGACTGAAATAAAACGCGAGGTTTATGATAGTTTGCTTAGAGTAATGTTTGGTTTTTGCAGCTTTTACAGTTTTCTGATAAAGACGCCAACTATCTCTCAACGAACTAAAAGACACTTGCAATTTGTCCTTTTTCCATTTGCGTTCCCCTTTTCGACACTCACGTCTGACAGCACGAGTCTCGTCGTTTAACCAGGGTTAACCAGGAGCCACCAAGTCCAAAGCAGCCTTACAGGTGGAATGGAACCAGGATGCTGCCTTAGTGTTAAAGCCAGCAACAGAAGTGTACTCCGAGATGTCATCATCTCATAATTATTATTTACAGTGCATTATTATTATTTTGTCTATATCTTTGCATGTGTAATATTTAATTTATTGGTTATGTTACTTATGTTAAGATGAACTAACAAGTTACCTGTCCTGGGTTTCCAGGGGGACAGGTGAGAGAGTGACACGGTGTGAGAAGCATATGAGAGAAGTTCATTTACTGTCGTGCTGTTTGGCTTAATTAAATAAGTTTTGCAAACTCGACTGTAGCCCGCTTTTTGCCCACAGCCAGAGAGAGACTGGAGAATGGTCAAACAAGTCAAGAAAGAAGGGTTACAATACCATAACCATATTATACCAAAGATAGCCGTTTAAAAATGCATGAAATAAAATAAATCTGCCGTTTTCACCACTGCAAAGACATAACAGCCAGCGGTAGTTTTCAAAAGTTCTTGCTGAGGTGATGCAGCGTTGGGCGGCTACATGAGCGCAGGGCACCTGTATTGCCTGTCTGGAGCTCAAATCTCAGTAATCGTTTGGTGAAATTTTTGGTGAGCAGTTTTAAAAAAATTAAGAGGTTCACATTTGTTGCAGGCAGACATGTACGTGTACGCTTTAACCCGAAATAACAATATCACTGATTACATTAAAGCTGGTCAGCTTATTGTTAGCTTAACGTATTAACTCTTTCTACAAACTACTTTTCCGTTACCGACGGGTACTTAGCTAGTAGGCTACACGATAAAAGCACTTTCACATTGCTTGTAGCTTTCTAATACAATACAAGCTAGGAGCACAACAGGCTAAGAGCAAAACAGCATTTAAACAGAACAGAATCAAGAGTGGAACAGACCAGGAGCTAAGGAAAATGGCATGACACCAAAAACAAGGAACATTCACACCAACTTATCTAAACAGATGCACAACCAAGGGTCAATTAAACCTCATTAAATTAAATTACATTAAATTCATTTTATTAAAACTCTGACACACGTTCCAGGAAGCGCAAGTCAAAATAAAAACCAAACCTACAGTATTGGCTGCGAAACGAAAGTGAAAATATCTGTCTGACCCATGAAGAAGTAAGAAACGAAACATAAGGTGGGTATTTATCCTTTTTAAGGTTATATTTAATACTCTGCATCTGTTAATCTCTTCATCGCGTTCACTGTTTGCGTGTTGGGTTAAATGTAGGTTTTTAATAAAAAGACGAAAAGCTAATACAGCCTCTAACTGCCAGTGTTTCACTAAAAGCTGCTGCTCATATCGATGTATAGTCCACTTTCTTTCTTCTATTTCTAAAGAAATACGACTACAAAAATGCTTTAAAACGTGTAAATAACCACAGAGCATATGTACACACGTGTAAACGTGTACGTCCACAACTTAAAAATTTGCTGAAATGATTTCTTCTCTGTACTTTATGTGAAATTAGTAACGTACCGTCTAACAAGTGCAAGACATCGACACGGCGTCGGATTCTGTGGGCAGGAGTGTCGGGGGTGTCAGGGGACACGACTGTCCCGACAGGTTGTTCTAATCTAAAATAAATTGGGTCGGAATTTAACTCGATTTCATCCTGATTTGAACTTGTCAAATTAAACTTGGCTGTAATGGATTTTATTTCCTTTTTTATGCACTAGGGGGCAATCTAGAGCAAGAAACTCAGGACCATAAAGCCCCCTACTAAAAGTGCAAAATGCAGCAAGTTTAAAAATCAGTGAACCACATTTAACTTCCATTTAGAAATAAACAATAATGTTTGTTTAATTAATTTTCCTAACCATTAATCGTTTCCCAAACAACATAGGTCTCCACCTACAAACTTATTATTAGCTAATTTGTATAGAACTCTTGATAGCCTATATAAAATGTGGAAAAATAAATGAAGGGTAAATAGGTATGCAAGTATGCAGTATGTATGTACAGTATGTAGTGGTTTGAGCACACACACACACACACACACACACACAATTTTCATTGTAAATTCTATTATTGGCAGCAACGTCAGTGGAAAGTTTTAAATATTTAATTCGCCTTTTTTGCTTTAATGACAGTGGGCACTGCAGCTGGCATTTATTGATGATGATAATAATAATAATAATAATAATAATAATAATAATAATAATAATACCCTGCAATAGGTTGGCACCCCATTTAAGGTGTATCCCACCTTGTGTCCTAAGTTCTTTGGGATAAAATTGACAACGGATAGATGGATGATTTTTTTTATATTAAATGTCATTATAAATTAATAAAATAGAGTATATGACTTGTCATTGTTTAATCAATAATATGATTGTTAAGGAGATGAAGGAATAAAATGGTATGCTATAAGAGATATAAAACTTATTTGCAGTGCTGTAATTAGGAAATATTCCTATCAGGGTGGTAAATGATAATTTTATTTATTACACCAAACCATTGTTGAGTATTTTCCTGAATGAATTTACATTTTTCATTTCTGAAAAAAAAATGCACATGTAAACGTAAAATAACATATAAATGTTATTTATATGTGTATAACTATGATCAGAAAAATAATTTTTAAAAATAGCTTTTTTGATGTTTACTTCCGTGCAGATATTTGTTTACTTAAAAGTTAAGCATAGTACACAAGTTTTTACATACTGTAAACAGGATGTTTCAGTCATGTGTTTCTAAAGATTTAAAAACTGAAATCAACTGACAGTTTAATTATATATTTGTATATGTCAGGGCTCCTAAATCGGCGCGTGTGTGGCATAATTGCTGGAGGCGATCTGGTAATTCAAATAAGGTTTTTATTAACATAAAACACTGTAACTTAAATACAACCGACATAAACCATACGATCTGAACCAAAGCTAGACGCCTGACTGAAGTTCAGTCAGGCTATTTATAATCCTTAATTTAATTACTTTTTCTCGGTTCAGGTGAATCCTTATGTCACCTGACCGAGGTGCAGTCTGGGACACAAAGTCCAACTAAAACAAAACTACAAACATAAAACACAACGAAAACCTAACTTTGGGCGCTTTGGCGCCCTCTAGGGGTTAACCCTTACAGTATAATATGTATATAATAAACATATATATATATATATATATATATATATATATATATATATAATAAACAAAAAAAAAAAAAAAAAAAAAAAAATATATATATATATATATATATATATATATATATATATATATATATATATATATATTCCATTCTTATTTAATTAGTCTGAGTCTTGTATGATTTGGCGTGATTAATGCAATTGTTCTTTGATGCTTTGTTTGAACTTAATCGTCATGGATTTTTGTTCCTGCTTTTTACTCCAATCTAGAGCAATAAACGTAGGGTCATAAAACCAGCCACGAGTTTCAACAAGTTTACAAGTTTAAAATGCAGTGAACCAAATTTAACTTCCATTTAGAAATAAACAATAATTTTTGTTTAATTAATTTTGTTAATCATAAATCGTTTCTCAAACTATATAGGTCTCCACCTACATACTGTACTTATTATGAGCTAATTTGTATAGAACTTTTGATTTATAAAATGTGAAAAAGATCAAGGGGGTGAATATTTATGCAGGTATGCTGTATGCATGTATGTAGTGGTTTTAGTTGCACACATATTCTCTCTCTCACACACACACACACACACACACACACACACACACACACGCACACAATTTTCATTGCAAATTATATTATCGACAGCATTGTCAGTGGAAAGTTTTAAATATTCAATTGGCAGACATTTAATAATAATAATAATAATAATAATAATACCCTGCAATAGGTTGGCACCCCATTTAAGGACTATCACACATTGTGCCCTAAGTTCTTTGGGATAAGATTGACAATGGATGCTTGAATGGATGGATGGATATTTACACTTCCATCCATTTGAAGATTCCAACTTCATCTCATAAGTGGGCCTAATTCAGACTTTTTTGTGGTTTCATGCTCTTCCATAACTTTCTTATAAAACCTATAACGTCACTGGATGTACAATATTACCACTCACTAACAGTATTCAAATGTATTTTTTTCTCAAATCCAGGAGGAAAAGCACAAAGATGCCAATCACATTCAGCGGATGGGAGGCCTGCTGCGAAAACTTTAAGCAGCTGCAACCAGGCCAGGCCCCAAAAAAAAGCCATGGCTACACCATGTTCCACGGAACACACAAGAACAATGCCCAAGCTATAATAACTACAGGGTTCAGGCCATCAGGCGGGGGAACACTGGGTGCTGGTGTTTACTGCAGCAGGGATATTAACAAAGCCATGTGCTACCCAGGAGGTTGTGGCCCTACTGACAGAGTAGTGTTCAAGTTGCAGGTCAGAGTTGGCAAGGTAAAGAAAATTGACAGCCAGTCCATGCATTTGATGACCACATGGCATCAGCATGGATATGACACAGCCTGGCTGCCCGCCTCTGTCTGTGGCTTTGAGGAAGACTGCGTGCGGGACCCGAAACGTCTCACGGTTGTAGGGATAGCACACTGTGGGGATGCTGCCGTGAAGAATTCTTTGGAGAATCTAATAAAGCAGCAGCTAGAAAATGGACCAGGACAAAATGCAAGTGGGCCACCAGGGAAACTTTGCAAGAGCTGTGGAATGCAAACACAGGACACACACACTGTGGAGAAGTGCTGGGTCTGTAAAGCACCCATATGTGCCTTCATGAACAAGCATGTATGCTCGAGGAAGTGATTATTGACATAGTTTATCCTCTTTGATTAATGTGATTGTTACTTTATCCTACAATACACTGCTTTAGAGGATAATTAATATTCATATCACTGGACTATCCACAAATCAGTAAATCTGTATAGTCTATAATTTATGTTGTATATGATGAAAATGTTCACTACAGAGACTTGAATTCTCAATTCTGATTGGTCAGAAAGTTTTCATTGATTTTTATTTAGTTTGGATCTCATGTGGGTAAGGACATGTGGGAGTGTCTCCAAAGGGCTGTGCTTTCGTAATATTTAGTGGGTTTCCACCATGGAAAAGTGTTCTGGACCGAGGACTTAATGTTAAGGCTAACATTTTTGCCTTATTGATGTCAAGGGTGTGATTATATAGAGAATAGTGAAAAACAAATGTTCCCAGCTGCTGTGTTGAAACTAATTGTATTGTATTGTGGATTGTGGATGTTTTACAATATTAGATTTCATTATAAATTAATAAAATGGATGACTTGTCATTGTTTAATTAATTAAAAAAATTAATTGCTGTTAAATTGGTATGACATAAAACAAATTTGCATGTGCTGTATTTAGGAAATATTCCTATCAGGTTGGTAAATGAGAATTCTATTCATTATACAAACCCATTGTTGAGTATTTTCTTGAATAAAGTAACATTTATCATTTATTCTTAACTTAGAAGGGGGAGTAGTAATTTTTTGGTGGCCACATTTAGTAGAAATGTGTAGATCTATACTGGGTATATGGGCCAGGATTCAGAAATGGCAGGTTAAGTGGCTCTGTGAGATGATGAGACTACCCTGTACATTACAAATCTTTTCATTTTATACATAGAAACACATACAAAAAAATTTAGAATTCTATCAGTTTCTCATGATAATTAGTCAATGACTATGTGCAGTGTGTAAAAGTCTATTTCACCACATATGAAATAAAGAAAGTGGATTATTTAAAGTTACTAGCTAAGGGTGTGTTGTAAATCTCACCAAACGTTCGCTTTCAGTTTATGTGCAATTAAATGCCTGGAAGAGCACAAATATGAGTCATAATAATTCTTAGAGCACAAGGAAAGTACCTTACAGTACCAAAATTTCCACCAGAAATAAAAACAAAGCACAGAAAAACAATTGCATTAATCATGCCAAATCATGCAAGACACAGACTAATAAAATAAGAAGGAAAAGAAATAAATAAGTGTATTTTATAAATATTATATAAATATATAATTAAGATTTATCAGTTGATTTCTGTTTTTAAAAGCACATGACCGAATGTGCTTTAGAAGCACATAACCGAAACATCCTGTTTATGTGAAAACTTGGTGTACTATGCTTAACTTTTATGTAAAAAAAATATATATATCTGTATGTAAGTAAATATCAGAAAAGCTTTTGTAAAATTATTTTTCTGATCCTAGTTATACATACAGTATGTAAATAAGTGTTGTGATGATAGTAGGTAAACCATGAAAGATTGAGAGTTAATCCCAAAATCTCTATGTTCACAACAATAAATGAAATAAACCTGTGTAAAGTTTCAGGAATTTTATTGTTGTACAGTAATTTTTCAACAAAAGGGATTGACATTTTCTAACTGTACAATTTCTTTAACAATCTAGCAGTCATAGAATTGTCCTGATGTTGTTCTTGGTCGAATTGCATCAATAATCTCAATACGTTTTGGATCCCACACACAATCTTCTTCCAGACCGCTGGGAACCATGCCGCATTGAGGAGGACACCAAGCAGTGTCGTATCCATTACGATGCCAGGTTTTCTGCATGGGGTGACCCTGGCGATCGATTTTCTTTACTCTCCCCACATTGACTTTCACTCTTATAACAACTCTCTGGTGCTCAGGCAGATGCAGGGGATATCTACTGGCCTTATTAAGATCTCGACTGAGGTACACACCTGGCCCTAACATGCCAGTTGCAGATTGTTGAAAGCCATATTTCATGATGTTGGCAGCAGCTAATTGGGAAGTGC
The DNA here is from genome assembly GCF_024256425.1 of Clarias gariepinus. Lineage (NCBI taxonomy): Eukaryota > Metazoa > Chordata > Actinopteri > Siluriformes > Clariidae > Clarias > Clarias gariepinus. The sequence goes on along the minus strand of NC_071118.1, from coordinate 11,298,526 downwards.
CATGATACATGCGGTACACTTTTCCATTTGTAGGTTCTGTATAGCTTGCGAGACAGGGAACCCCTGGACCCAAATCATATTCAGCCCACATGATGATGTTCACAGAAGTATATTCAGATCACTGTATTTGGTTAAAAAGAAAATTTTAAGATATATAAATAGTGTGGAAAAATCACCAATCAAGGCAAAACAACAGCATGATGAACATTTTATGCTGGGACAGATTTTTTTTTTTTTAAATAAAAGAGCACAATGTTATTTCTGGAAATTGTCTATTTAAAACAAAAACGATTTTGAGTTATACAGTGAAATGGACGTGTCTCATGCCGACAGAATGGTGCCAATAAAATTTTCCAGGAAGGAGCACCAGTCTTACCAGTGAAAAAAGTTAGTCTGGCACTGGCTAGTTAGTCTGGTAAATAAAAAGTATTTTGTTGGATTACCCTCCTTTCTTAATTTACAAACCACAAACTACTATAGCTCAGTGTGCTGGTGAATAAATGTGGTTCAATCTTTACCATACCAAATAAAACAAAAATTAGAATCCTAAATAAATACATACAATTAAATATAACAAATAATTTATTTTATTATTTTATTTTGCTCTACACTGTAACATATTTATTGCATACTTATCAGTATTTTACTAGTAATTGGGGTACCCATAAAATACTGTAAAATTATCATTAAACAGTTGTAAATATATATATATATATATATATATATATATACTTGTCTGGTTTGACTGAGCATAAAAGCTTAAAATTACGATGTAGTTGCTATAAAATGAGCGCCAAAAAATACTGTAAAATAAACAAGGAAATATTTGCTCATTGCTTACCTCAGGAATGCCACGGTTATTCTGACTGAGCTGCTACGGGCAGTGGGGTAATAAAGGAAACCTACAAGGGGTGTGTACTTATGTTGCTAAGCCATTTGACTTTTTTTGTTAGATTCTTTTTTCTTTTTTACTTTCTGTGTATACCTGTTTTGAGGAATAATAATGTAACTTTTTTACTATTCTATTTAACATGAATTCTAGTTAAATAGGCAGAGTTAAAAAAAATCTAACCACAAAAATTTGTTATAAAGTACTTGACTAAAATTACATAATTCTGCATACATAAACAAAAACAGTGTTAAGATTTCGATAAAATTAATAGACTTCAATGTCTTTTTTATCCAAGTGTGTCTGATTAAAATGATGAATGTAAAACAAATAAAAAGTAAAAGTAAAAGATCAATTTTATATTTATCTGATTATCTGTCCACTTGTTTGAAAGAAACATCTTCTCTTTCATTTCTTCAGACAGTGCAATGGTGTGGTTTGGCTGTTTTGTTTTGTTTTTATAACATTTTCTAGTTTAAAATATTTTCATATACATATCTAGATTAACACACAGCTTAGTTTTATGTATCATTGTACTATACCACAACTTAAGTTACAGGCTGACTTAAACATTAAATAGTCAAGGAATTGTAATAATGTATGTGGATGGATTATATCAATAATTTTATTATGTCTGGTTTCCCACACGCAGTTTCCTTCTAGGCCACTTCCCAACCATGCCATATCCAGGAGGACACCAAGCAGTGTCATACCTTTAATCATACAGGTTTTTTTTTAACACAGCATAATGCATTATCTGTATATACTGTACCTGTTTTGAGGAATAATAATGTAGCTTTTTTACTATCCTGTTCATTATAAATGCTAGTTAAATAGGCAGAGTTTTAAATCTTAATAAATTTATTTATTATTCCAATATTGCACAAAATATTGTTTTTATTTATTGTGTATTGACTTAGATCTTAAGTATTTTTTAATTTGGAAAAAAAATACCACAAACCACAAAAATAAAGCTTCCTTAAGTCATAACGTTTTTGACTAAACGGACATAATGCTGCATACATAAACCAAACAGTGTTAAGATTTTAATAAAATAAATAGATTTTAATGGATTATTTGGGCCATGTGTCTCTGATTAAATTATTAAAATAAAAAAGAAAGACAGTAAAAGTAAAAGATACATTTGATGTTATTTTGATTCTCTGTCATCCTGTTTGAGAGAATCAGTTTCACTTTCATTTCTTCAGGCTGTCATTTGCAAGGGTGTGGTATGACATTCACCAGTATCTGCATTCATTTGAGTTGATCATTATGGCAAAACTGCATAGTTTGCTTTACATTAGTTAAGCTTTTATAATAAATGTATCAAAATCACCGTATACAGACATACCTAGATTAACACACTGCTTAGTTCTATGTATTATTGTACCACATCTTAAGTCACAGACTGACTAAAACATCAAATTCTCATGAAAAAGTCCTTATGTATGTGGATGAATTATCAATTATTTTATTATGTCTTGTTTACCACACACAGTTTCCTTCAGGCCACTTCAAACCAAGCCATAACCAGGAGGATAACCAAGCAGTGTAATACCTATAATCATACAGGTCATCATCATTCAATCAATCTTTTTTTTTTTTTTTTTTACACAGCATAATGCACTTTCTGTATACTGAAGGCCTATACCTGTTTTGAAGAATAATAATGTTTTTTACTATCCTGTTCCGGGTTTTTTATTTAATCATACATAAACCAAACAGTGTTAAGATCTTTTTTTTGCTCAAAAGTTTCTGATTTAGGTGGTGCAAAAGCACAATTTTAAGTGTATTAATTATACTTCTATGTGCTAAAGTGGAACAACTTTAAGTCCACTTAAAAAAAAGTATATTAAAATATATGACTGTGTGTGCACTAGTAATTTTTTTTACTGTAGTACAAATACATGAGTAATATAAAAGCTGTTATACTTCTCCAAATACTAAAAAAAAAATACACTTTGTGGTTAAAAAAATATATACCTTTATTATATCGTCCAGTACACACAGTCTTAGGATAATTTACAAATAATGCATTTTCTACACTATAAGGTTTTTGAAAAACATTACATCAGCTATTATGAGGCCAATTTTATTCATGAGTTCAACAGATTTAATTTGTACAAGGTTACAAAAAAACAGTACAGTAGTTTTTGTGTTCAACAAAATGTCAGGTTGTCTCACAAACACTCAAACAAAAATTTAAACTGTTGTCTGAACCAAGACAGACATAAGTATTAGAATATACAGGTACAGTATTAGTTCAAACCTGCTGCACTGATTCTGTTGTAGCTGTTAGAGACTCTAAAAACAGGCCGAGAGCTACGGAGCATAATACCAGAGGTGAAGTACATAAGAATTAGCAACAACACATTAGACAATACATTCATTAGTTTAAAGTATGTACTTAATTACAAACTACCTAACAAAAACCATGAAATTTACCATATGCCAATCATAATAAAATAATGATATGAACTAATGCAAGCAACAATGCAGCTTCCAGCCATGAATTTAAACTAGAAGCGGAGGACTGGGGACCAGTCAGAAAACAGGCAGTCTGATATTGCCCCTAATCTCTGGTTTGCTGGAATAGTGGCAGAGTTCTAACACCGCTGCAGTTTGTGCAAGTGTAGCTTTATGATACTGAGCACACAGAAGAGACAGAGTTCAAACACGTGAATGACCTTGAACATGCAAAAGTGAGTTTCAGCGCGCGCACATGGGAGAGTAGTGCACAAAATATAAATAAGCATGTAGTACATATAAATAAGTACATTCAAATTTAACTGAAAATATACTGAGACTGCCGTATATTAACATTTGTATTCTAATGTATACTTCCTGTACATTGTTACAATTATTATTTTGAGCATATTAAAACAAAATTGAAAAGCAAACTTTAAATAAGTGTGCTTTGGAAATTACACAGACCTTTTACTATAAGTTACTTTTGCTTTATATTTTTGTAAAGTGTACTACAAACAATTATTTTGAAGTACAGAGCAGTATGAATGAATGTGGGAATTTCTGATTAAAATGATAAAAGTAAAAAAGATAAAAAGTCAAAGATAAATTTGATAATATTTTGATTATCTGTCCACTTGTTTGAGAAAACCACAGTTTCTGTTTCATTTCTTTAGTCAGTCGTTTGCAAGGGTGTGGTTTGATTTTTAAATGTGGTTTTCTATTTTAAAATATTTTTTTAAGATGAAGAAGAAAAAGCTTTTTTAATTAAATGTTGCTTGAAAAAATGTATTCTAGCTTTGTTTACTGGTTTTCTGCAAAGATCCATCTTAGGTTAATTCCTATTGTTGTACAATCCTATCCAAATCAATTCTATGCATTTCTTTGCACAGTTTGCTTTACTGATTTACTGATTTATATGATTGATATGTTTCAGCTTCCTATTCTTAAACAACTATGTCAGAAGACAAACACAGACGTGAAAAGATTTTTTTTTTTGCATATTTATCACTTAAATTGAATTTGTCTGACAAAGTAAAATGCTGCAATATTTAAGCAACATACTGTTCTGTGATCTAAACAAATTCAAGAACTCATGACAAACAAAGTAACTGAGAGGTTACAAAACCATTTCTAAAGCTTTGGGACTCCAGTGAATCATTATCCACAAATAAGAAAACTTGGTGAACCTTTCTAGGAGTGGCTGGCCTAAGAAAAATTACTCCAAGCACAACGACAACTCCTCCAGGAGCTCATAAAAGAACCCAGAACAAAAAAAAACTACAGGCCTCACTTTCCTCAGTCAAGGTAAGTGTTCATGATTCAGCAATAAGAAAGAGACTCTGTAAAAATGGCATCCATGTGCGAGTGCCAAGGAAAAAGCCATTGCTAACCAAGAAGAACACAAAGCCTTGTCCCACATTTGCCAAAAAACACCTGGATTATTCCTAAGCTCTTTTGGCAAATATTCTGTGGACAGGTGAAACAAAAGTTAAACCTTTTGGAAAGAAATGTGTCCTATTACAGTACATCTTGTGTAAACCTAACACGGCATTTCATAAAAATAACATCATACCAAGAGTCAAACATGGTGGTAGTGTGAAAATAAAATTTCTTAGTTTAAACAGGACTTCATGTCTTGGGTCTTAGTATTAACTAGAAGTTTTTACTAATGACTCTAATGACTAATGAATTATTTACAGTTATAAATTCATAATATTTTTGAAGGTATTTGATTCACTTAGTAATAGTAATAGAAGACCTGCATGATGCACTGAATGCTTTTTCCCACAATGAGTAAACTTATGTAATCCCTCTGTGTGTACAGTAGCTACAGTATACTATTAAGGTATACTTTTGACAGAAAGTAATAAATTCTCATGAAGATTTCAGAAAGCACCAGTTTAGTTAGTATGGACTAAAAATATACTTCTGTGATGAGAAATGATGGACTGGAACTTCACTTTAGTCAAGGGAAATACTTCTGCAGATAAATGTTGAGAAAGACGTACTTTTATGTAAAAACTAGTATTAAATAATTTCCAGGTTATAAACTTAAGAGATGTAACTTGTTGTGGCAAATTTGCTGTGAACTGTGCCAATCTTCCAAACAAATAACTACTCAAATACTGAAATAGCAAAAGAGTTTATTGTAGCCAAAAGTAAATGGACAGCACTGGACCAGCCAGACAAAAGACAAACAGACACGATTCTGCAAAGTTGTCTCTCCCTCACCTTCTCCAACTTCCCTAATTTTACATGGTTTATATACTTTCATTTAACAATTACATCATTGTTTGCTCCTCCCTAAGTCAAGAAATTACTTAATATTCATGAGATGTACGCTAATTTTGCTTAGGTTAGATTGATATAGTACCTTCCAATTACATAATCTCTTCTTCTTCCTTTATTTTTTTTTTTCATCTTATATTTATTCAAGTCTGGGCCTAAGAAGTCTTATGCTCTCTTTTTTTGGAGAAAATTTGGCTTGTTCCTTTTTTCTTGACCAGACCATTGACCACTGCTGGTGACTCGGGTTTTGTTGAAGCTGCAATTTTTCTAAATCTTCCACACCAAAATGTGTAAGTGTTCTATTTTTATTATATTTGATTATTTTTATTATTCCCATCACAGTATATTTTATCTAATTTGTCTTTAACTGTCCGTTATGTATTTTTTACCTGTATAGAGATTATTTGTCTATTAGTACTTTAATAATTGCCTTCCCAATCGACCAGGTACTGGGTGCCCCTGCCCCGAGGCCGCGAATCAAGGATTCGTCGCACGGTGTAGGCGGGACCGCCGTCAATGATTTGGGGAGGAGGAGCGAACCAGAGGTGAAGTGATGAAGGGTTTTAGCTGTGAAGTATGGAAGACTGGGTGGATCCGGAGCGCCGCAGGCAGCTGGAGCCGGTAGGTGACAGGGTTAATCCGTAAAGTGATGCGGTATGGTCCGTTGAACCTTGGTGATAACTTTCTTGACTCGGTGTGCAGATGGAGGTTTTTAGTTGATAACCATACCTTGTCACCTACGTGGTACAAACGTCCCGGCGGGTGTCGGCAAGCGAATCGCGCCATCCAGCGAGCCAACACCAGCTACGAACGACGTAGCTGGTGTTGGCTCGCTGGATGGCGCGATTCGCTTGGTTCCATATCCGCCGACACCTACGGACCAACTGTTGGGCCGATGGTACGTCAACCTCCGGTTCTTGATGGTTGAACATGGGAGGATGGAAACCATGGCACACCTCAAATGGGCTTAGGTTGGTGGCTGAGGAGACGTGGAGGTTGTGGGACAGTTCGGCCCATTTGAGGTAGCGGGCCCAGGAGCGCTGGCGATCGGAAACGAAACATCTCAGGTAGCGCTCCAGTTGTTGGTTGGTCCGTTCCGTCTGACCATTAGTCTGGGGGTGGTAACCGGATGACAGAATACAGGTGGAATTGATCAGACGGCAGAAGGCCTTCCAGAACCGGGCTGTGAACTGGGGCCCCCTGTCCGAGACGATGTCCTTTGGGAACCCATGCAGTCGCACTACGTGTTCCAAAATCAATTCCGCTGTGTCTTTTGCTAAGGGGAGTCCGGCTAGGGCCATCAGGTGCACGGCCTTGGAGAACCGATCAACGATGGTTAATATGGTGTTCTTACCCTCTGAAACCGGCAGGCCTGTGATGAAATCAAGGGCGATGTGCGTCCAGGGCCGTCGAGGAACTGGGAGTGGTTGGAGTTCTCCTGGAGCTGGTTGATTTGTGTCCTTTGCCCTGGCGCACACCGGGCACGCCTGAACGAACTCGCGGACGTCTCTCCTCAAGGAGGGCCACCAGAATGCCCGTTGAATGAACGATAGGGTTCGTCAAGCCCCAGAATGTCCGGCGATGATGGACGAATGCCCCCATTGGAGAACCTCCGCTCGTAGATGTTGGGGCACGTGAAGCCTGTGCCTGGCGGACCCTGGTCTCCAAATCCCAGTGGAGGGGTGCGAGGATTCGAGATGGATGGATGACAGGCACGGGTTCCGCCCGGGGGAGATCGTCCTCATACTGGCGTGATAGGGCGTCGGCTTTGGTGTTCTTCGACCTCGGGCGGTAAGAAAGATGAAAATTATATTGTTCAAAAAATAGCGCCCACCGTGCCTGCCATGGATTGAGCTGTTTAAGGTTCTTGGTTAAGGGGCCCACTTTATGCCCCCGATAGTCGACACATGGGCGAAGTTCGCCCCCTTTTTTCTTGACGAAGAAGAACCCCGCGGCGGCAGGCGAGGTGGAGGGCCGGATGGTTCCCTGACGGAGGGCGTTGGTGACGTATTCCTCCATCGCCTGCATCTTCGAGGTGGATAACGAGTAGAGATGGCCGCGGGGAGGGACGGAACCCGGCTGAAGTTCTATCGCCAGGTTGTATGGGCGATGAGGCGGGAGGTGGGTAGCGCGTCTCTTGCAGAAAACCTCAGCCAAGTCCCGATAGGCGACGGGAATGGCGTTGGTGTCGACGTCGGGGGCCTCGGACTCCCTGGAACACGTCCCAGTCCGTGCCTGTAGGCAGAGTTCGGCGCAGGTCGGCCCCCACTGGAGAATCCGGTTCTGGGTCCACAAAATGATCGGGTCGTGCTGTAGCAGCCAGGGATAGCCGAGGATGATGGGCGGTGATGAGATGGATGTTAGGTGGAATTGGATCTGCTCCTGGTGCTGGTCTATGGCAAGCGTGATGGGTTGGGTCTGATGGGTGATAGGGCTGGATGATAAGGGCCGACCGTCGACCAAAGTGATTTTTACCGGCTGGGATAACGCCTCAGTCCTCACCCCCAAATCTTTGGCATAATTAGAGTCAATGAAGTTACCCGCGGCACCGGAGTCGATGAACGCGGTGCTTCGAACTCGTTTGTGGCCAATTTGGAAGTTTACCTGAACCGTGAAGCGTGAGATGGTGGCGTCGATTGTGGAGGAGAGGTGGAGGGGGCCCGGTGAGTCTCTCCTTTCACTCACCGGGGCTGCGCGTTTCCCGGGCGAATTGGACAGATAGCTCGGTGGTGCGCCACCGACCCACAGTAGGCACACAGCCCCTCTCGATACCGTCGTTCGCGTTCCGCCACGGTCAGGGAGGCGCGTCCTAATTGCATGGGTTCCCCGGCTCCGGTGTCAACCACGGCAGGAGGTGGAGATCCGACAGATCCAGTAGTGGAGGTGGTGAGAGCAGTAGGTGGTCGTGGTGTGGTGTAGGAGAAGGTGGGTGCAGGCGGCAGGGTCCTAGGGGCTGGCTTCGGGCGAGAGAGGATGCGTTGATCGATACGGAGGGCGAGCTGGATCATCCCCTCCAGGGTAGCAGGAAGCTCTCGCCCGGCGAGCTCGTCTTTGATGCGTGGAGCCAGTCCCTCGTAGAAGGATGTCCGGAGCGCGGCATCTCCCCAGTCGGTCTGCACAGCGAGGGTCCGGAACTCAGCAGCGTACCGGCTCACGGACGATCCTCCCTGCCGCAGATGGTAGAGTTTGGTGTCGGTCTCCACCTCGCCCGCTGGGTGTTCGAACGTGAGTCTGAGTTGGCGGGTGAACTCATTGTATGAGTGCGCGGTATCTGAATCCGCCCGGAGAACTGCCGTGGCCCACTCAGCTGCCTGCCCGGATAGCAACGAGACCAGAAGCGCGATGCGTAGCCGATCGGTGGAGTACCTGGTGGCATTAAACTCAAACACCAGATCAAGCGCTGTTAAAAACACATTACACTTCCCGTCCGTGCCGTCCAATTTATCCGGAAGTGCCAAAAATACATCAGAAGGAGGGGTGGGGGGTTGGTGCGCCGCGACGGGAGACCAGCTAGCCGCGCTATCCACAGCCGCCCGAAGATCCGCGTTCTCCTGCCGGAGCTCCGCAACCTCGCGGCGCAGGGCCGCAACGTCTTGGAGGTCCCGGCGAGATTAGCGATCTCCCCGGTTAGCGTGTTGATAAGCTTGGCGTGCTGATCAACCACATCGCAGAGGTGCGCTTAATCCGCTGGGTTCACCGCGGAAGGCTCAGTCATTCTGTCAAGAACTAACCTGAGATGACCAGAAGACGTAGCTTTAGCGGTTAGCCCTTTGTAGCGTGAATGGTAAACCCAAACGCGGAAGAACACGAGTAGGCAGGATAATCACGCTTTTAGTCTAAGGACTCTCACAAATGGGGAGCAAGGGAAAGAAACAATCTAACCCGCGTCCTATAGATACACACTCGATCAGGAATTGAAACCAAAAAGGTGAGTACTCACAGTTAGATGTCGGATTCCGACCTGGCATCGGCGAAACTCAATGACTGAGCGAGGTGCTATGGTTTGTTTACCACTTTTATACTTCCTGGTTTGCGACCACTTAACTTCCGGGTCCTAGTGCCGGTCGCGTTCCGAGTGTGCATGACAATAATATGTTCTGGTTATTCATTTTGATTATACTTTAAACATATTTCTATACCTAAGTGATTATTTTAATGATTTTAACCTTATATATCAACTAGTTTAATTTTTTTGTTTTTTTGTTTAATATATTTTGATTATTATAGCATAAATATTGAGCTTAAAGATTAATTTAATCAAATTAAATCAACTAATTAATCATGTTTGTTAATCTTTATTTTTCATTTATCTACTGTTCCCATATTATGGTTAGTTTAAGACAATCACATTAATCTGATCATTGGCATGATTATTTGTATTGCTAGTTTTGAACCTACACTACTAAAATCAAGATTACATTACATGATTACATGCATGCATAAATAGTAGATTATTATTGTGTATATTAGTTTAATTTGGTAAAGTAACGGTTAATTTTATTTGTAGTATGTTGCAGTACAGTATGCTTTGTTTTGTTATATTTCTTTTAATATGTGCAAAGTGCACATATTAGTGCATTTGTCCAGATTTTTTTATTGGGCCCATGTTTACTAAAATTCTCTTTTTTGTTCTAGTTCGCAACTTCTCATCTGAGTTTCCTTCTTTCTGGGAGCAGGTGGTTACACCGTCCCTTACTCAAACCGCCACAATTTGCATCTGATTAGTGCTCTGATGGGCATACTGTAGTTCGCCACCTGGAAATTGTGATTGCTGAGATTGAGGCTCTCTCTCCACCAAGGTGTCCTCCAGTGCGACCTACAGGCCTACGGGTGTTTCACCACCCGGTGATAACACTCCTGCTTCTCCCCTATCTTCACCCAGCCTCAGCCTCAATCCCACCTCTCCAGTCCATTATCCCCATTCTTCTGAGGATGATGGTACTGCTGAAGATCAGTGATTATGATTTATGTTGTTTTTCTGCTTTTAAAAGCAGAAGTTTGGCTCTTTGCGCTTTGTGTCCCAATTAAAGCAGAACCGAAAGTTTATTTTTATATTTTGGATTACTGCCTGCATTTTCTGTATTTTCCCCTCCAATAAAGTTCCTTAATTTCTTGCACTCTGTGTGTACGGGTTGTTTTTGGGTCACACTTTGCATATTTTTTCCTAATTATCATTACCCAACTATCATTAATCAACATAAGAGTAAATATGATAATAAAATCGTAGTAAATATTATTAGTATTATTATTACAGATTATGACAGTATACATTTTTTTTTATCTAAAACAACTCAGGAATTTTAAGTACAAGTAAATGTTGGTTATATGAAATGTAGCATTTAGTGTAGAGTTGCATGACCAAATTTCGACCAGTTTAGTTTTCAGACAGATGGCCTTACAAATGCCTCTTGTATACAGAGGAGTTGATAGACAACTCAATGACTGCAAAGTGCCCAGATCCTATAGCTGCAAAAGAAGCCCAAATCATCACCCTTTCAGTGGGTATGAGGTGTTTCTGCTGAAATGCTGTTTGTTTTTCACCAAACATGGTGCTGTGCATTAATGCCAAACAACTCCACTTTGGTCTCATTTGTCCATTGAACATTGTTCCAGGAGCCTTGTGGTTTGTTTAGATGTGGTTTTGCGAAACTCAGTTGTGATTCCATGTTTTTTTTAGATAGAAGGGGTTTCTGTTATGTATATATGTATGTATATAAAGTGTATTATATAATATTATATAAACATCCTGTTTGTTTGAAAACTTGGTGTACTATGCTTAACCTCTATGTAAAAACAAATATCTTTACAGAAGTAAATATCAGACAAGCACAAGCTAGTTATACAGTATGTAAATAACTGTTCTGATGATAATAGGTTAACCATAAAAGATTGAGAGTTTATCCCCAAATCTCTATGTTCACAACAGGAATGTTATTGTTGTACAAAAGTGATTTACATTTTCTAACTGTACAATTTCTATAACAATCTAGCAGTCATAGAATGGTCCTGATGTTGTTCTTGTTTGAATTGCATCAATAATCTCAATGCGTCTTGGATCCCACACACAATCTTCTTCCAGAACACTTGGAACCATGCTGCAATTTAGGAGGACACCAAGCAGTGTCGTACCAAGCAGTACTTTCACTCTTATAACAACTCTCTGGTGCTCAGGCAGACCTAGGATATTTACTGGCCTTATTAAGATCTCTGCTGAGGTACACACCTGGCCCTAACATGCCATTTGCAGATTGTTGAAAGACATTTTTCATGATGTTGGCAGCAGCATATTAGGAAGTGCCATGATACATTCGGTACACTTTTTTTATCTGTAGGTTCTGTATAGCTTGCGAGACAGGTAACCCTTGGACCCAAATCATATTCAGCCAACACAGAAGTATATTCGGATCACTGTATTCAGTCAAAAAGAACATTTTAAAATATTTGTATAGAATCACACAATCCTTGATTCCACAGTTCTTCTTCATAATAAATAAAAAATAATAATTTTCCCAGAATAAAATGTTTATTATGCTGTTGTTCTGCCTTGATGTTTAATGTTTGCAGTCCAGTCTACGTTGTGTTTTTAATGTTCTGGCAGTGGAGTTATAAATGATACACAAAAGAATGTCTGTTTTATTTTTATCTTTCCGGTATATGTCCTGTTTCCTTTCTTATCTAATACTAAACTAACTACCACACCCCAGTAAATACAGTGCTGTGTGCTGGTGACAGAAATGGAGCTCATTACCTTTCAAAAGAGTTTTTGTGATTTTCTAACCTGATACTTCGCTTTAAATCACTCCAACCAAAGTTAGACATATTAACTAAGAAACTAAGTTGCGATTTAAATTAAGTATTGCGAAAATTCTGATGCCTTAGAATGCCTTAAAATATTTAGAAGCATCAGGAGTGTTTAACAGGTTAGTTTAGGTGTCAGGTTTTGCATTATTGTACTATTACTGTATCACTGAGTAAACACACACACATACATACACACATTCTTCTCTCTCTCTCTCTCTCTCTCTCTCTCACACACACACATCTGCTACTTTTACATACAGTATGAGGTAAAAACATCCATCTTGAGGTGCCTTATAGGTTACTCCAGCTGTCCGTTATTTGATGTCATGCGTATTATTAAGTAAGCCTGCATTACTCTGATAATAGCGTGTTATAAACCTCATACTGTACATACTGACAATCGTGATACACCCATATAAACAAAAAGGTAAGTCATTGTTATCTTATGATTCATGGCACATTTACACAAGCCAAAGGCTGAAGAAATGAAAGTGTAAGTGAAGTTGTCCTCAACAGCTGGATGTTTTGAAAAAAAATCGAATGATTATATATTTTATTTTACAATCAGACCAGATCATTTCTAGCCTTATTTAAATGCTTATTGTTTGGTTTATAATTAAAATTTGTAAATGCATGTCAGAGCTGCAAAAACTGTGTTTAGTGCAAAGATCAAGACCCATAAAAAGCTGTCTTTGTATATAATCACTGACCTTCTATGTTAAAAGACAGAAAGGAATGTTTTAAAAGCTAGGAAGTTTTTAGTTCTTTTATTAATCTGCAGTCATTTTCAGACTTAAAACTTTGACAGTGTTGATTTTATTTTTAAGAAAGTCAGAAATTCCAACAACAATTTAGCGATCATAGAATCGTCCTGATGTTGTTCTTGGACGAATTATATCAATAACATGAATACGTCTTGGATCCCACACAGAATCTTCTTCCAGACCACTTCGAACCATGCCACATCCAGGAGGACACCAAGCAGTGTCGTACCCATGATCATGCCAGGTTTTCTGCAGTGGGTGACCCTGGTAATCAATTTTCTTCACTTTGCCAACATTGACTTTCACCCTTATAACAACTCTCTGGTTCTCAGGCAGGTCCAAAGGGTATCTACTGGCCTTATCAAGATCTCGACTGAGGTACACACCACGCCCTAACATGCCATCTGCAGATTGTTTGAAGCCACTTATCATGATTTGAGCAGCAGCCTGTACAGAGGTACCATGATACATTCGGTACACTCTCCCCTCTTCAGGTTCTGACCAGCTTTGAAGACAGGGCACTCCTGGACCCAAATCATCTTCAACCCACATGGTGATGTTACCAGAAGTGTATTTAGTATAGGCAACTGAGGAAAAGTAAAATTTGAGCATGATTAAATTGTGGGTAAAAATTAGTTAAATAAAAAAAAGTTACATTAGATGTTAGGTCATGAAGAAACTGAGATCATTCTAAAGTGGCATTACAATGATAGGATTAGTATTGTTTTAAGTACAAGTTTATCATAGAAGTCTCATTACAGTTTAATACAAACATGATATATCATTCTGCGATTATGTAGGTAGAATTAGCATAGAGTTATGTAGTTACTATGCTGTAAAATAAGCACCATAAAAATTCTCTAAAATAAACAAGGAAGGTATTTTCTCATTGCTTACCTCTGGAATGACACCATTATTCTGACTGAGCTGCTACGGGAAGTGGGGTAGTAAAGGAAACCAACACGGGGTGTGTTCTTATGTTGCTGAGCCATTTGTTAGACTTTAACTTTTGGTTGTTAGATTCTTTTTTACTTTCTGTAAATACCTGTTCTGAGGAATAATAATGTAACTTTTTCTACTATCCTATTTATCATAACTTAGAGTTTAAAAAAAAAAAAAAATCAACCGACAAAAATACGTTATAAAGTGTGTCTGATTAAAATGATGAATGTAAAACAGATAAAAAGGAAAAGATTAAATTTATATTTATCTGATTACCTGTTCACTTGTTTAAAAGAAACATGTTCTCTTTTATTTTTTTCCGACAGTTGTTTGCAATGGTTCGGTATGACATTTTTTATTATCTAGGTATCTAAATTATCTAGTTTAAAATATTTTTATATACATACCTATATTAACACACAGCTTAGTTCTATGTATCATTGTACTATACCACAACTTAAGTTACAGGCTGACTTAAACATCAAATAGTCAAGGAATTGTAATGTATGTGGATGGATTATATCAATAACTTTATTATGTTTTATTTCCCACACACAGTATTCTTCCAGGCCACTTCAAACCATGCCATATCCAGGAGGACACCAATCTTTTTACTATCCTGTTCATTATAAATGCTAGTTAAAAAGGCAGAGTTTAAAATCTTAATACATTTATTTATTTTTCCAATATTGCACAAAATCGTGTTTTTATTTATTGTGTATTGACTTAGATCTTATTAATACATTTTTTACAAATCAAAACACAAAAATAAAGCTTCCTCAAGTCAAAGTTTTTGACTAAACTGACATAATGCTGCATACTTAAACCAAACAGTGTTAAGATTTTAAGAAAATGAATAGATTTTAATGGAATCTTTGGGCTATGTGTCTATGATTAAATGATTAAAATAGAAAAGAAAGACAGTAAAAGTAAAATATGCATTTGATATTGTAAGGATTTCTTGAATTTTGGTAGACTCCCTTTTGTCTACTCAATGCACAGCCTGTATTGTGCTTGTCCCACCTGGAGTCCAGGGAACCCCTCAATGAAACACCCACAAGTCAGTGCTCAGTGAGATGTTAAAAGTTTACTGAGGAAGACAGGACTATATATATGCACATACACACAAAAGGTACCAAAAGAAGGGGTGCAGGAGTGGGTACAGCTGGTCTGGTTGTAATGTTGTGTGGAATGTTTATAAAAGATAACGTGGGAAGAACAGAACAGTTCTGCAATTATGAGCTCTTAGGAGTTTTACGACCCTGAACATAGATTATACTAAGGAATGTGTTCGCGGATAGCGGATGTGTCAAGGTCAAAGAAAGAAAACACTCTGTTCTCATGCACACATAATATCATGAAACACACTAGAAATGAAATATTCCCTACAATTCCCCCCTTTTATTTATAAGAAACATCGTATCATAAGACATCATAAAACTCAGAGCTTTCCAGAAGTCGCCGGCAGATAATAGGTCATCGGACACGGCACAGGAACATAACCTGAAACATACTTATACAAAAGATTTTGCACACAGCGAAGAATGCACAGACCAAAGAGACATAACCGGTCTGACTCATAAATACAGTAACTACTAGTGAACTATTGCCTTTCTTGACGCTACAGTGCTTAGAGTGCGGGCACGCCCAATCTGCACATCACCAGGAAAAGCACAGTAATAGCAGAAGTGAAGATGTCCTGTGGCATCCCAAGACGATCCCTCTGTGTCACGTCACCTCCTCTAGGTCACGTCACCCCCTCTGTCTCACATCATAGGTTGGTCATCACTGCAGCACGTCTTTAGTCCAGGAAACAAAAAATCACAGAGAAAGAGAGATAATAATACACAAGCATTTATTCATCTTTTGATCTCACGCCGACAGGACATCACTTCAGCCTAGTACTGTAGCATGGATCCACCGTGGAAAAAGATCAGTTAAGACAGCAGTTCGAGTGATTGCGATTATTTTTGCTGGTCCGTCATCTCCTAGTTTTCTGGGGGTCAAAGATTTTACCAGAACAGTATCTCCTACATTAAAAGGATGTGTTGTTGTTGTTTTTTTGTTTTTTTTTGAGGGTATTGGAGTCACATGAGCAATTTGTTCATAATGTTTGGTTAGAGTA
The DNA here is from genome assembly GCF_024256425.1 of Clarias gariepinus. Lineage (NCBI taxonomy): Eukaryota > Metazoa > Chordata > Actinopteri > Siluriformes > Clariidae > Clarias > Clarias gariepinus. The sequence goes on along the minus strand of NC_071118.1, from coordinate 11,282,247 downwards.
TCTATTAGAGCAGCAGAATATTCAGCAATATGTAAATCAAGATCAGTTGTTCCTATCGCGGGTTTGTCTTTCCTCCATGTGGTGACATGTGCATGTCTTTTCTTGGTGTCATTATCATTTCAGCTAGAACAGCAGGTAACAGATGAATGCAGCATTTACTCCCCATAGTTTGCATTGCTTTAGTCAATTTTTCTTTCAATGTCCTATTTGTTCTTTCTACCATACATCAGGTATTGTGAATGATAAAGAATGTGAAAATGCTAGGACAGTGAAAGATATTTACACAAATTCTGTGTTACCTGTGATGTTCCTTTATCTGAGTCAATAGCATGAGGCACGCCATAACAAAGTATTTCTTTCGCTTGGACTCGAGTCACCACCTTTGCATTCTGTCGAGCACACGGGAAAGCTTCCACCCACCTTGAAAACGTGTCGACCAAAATGGGTCACATGCAGGCATATGCGTAAAATCAATTTGCTTTCTGCAAACGGAGCAGTAGGTAACGGAAGACTTTCGTGTTTACCAAAACTCTTTGTTACGTTACTCTGAGCACACACCTAGCACCTAGATATTAATGAATCAATTGTTCCAAGCATAGCTATGCAAAAGTGTTTTTTCATATCTTACTTAACCCCCCTTCCACGATGTGTACCACCGTGGAACTCGCGGTGTACCCACTGTGGAACACAAGAAATGGAAGACAATGAGACGGCAGGCACAAACGACCATCAGCACAATACCATAAACCATCAGAAGCAACGTAGGCACCTTGAGCTTGCCAAAAAGAAGAATCATTCGGCGTGGCTGAAGCTTGTAAAGACAATAACTCTAACTCGGGAATCAAAGAGCTAGCAAGAAAGTGTATTTATCAGATCAGAATCAGAGTCAGGAAAGAAAATCTGTTTTCGGGCCGCTTCTTTAGCAATACGATCAGCTACCAAATTACCTGACACTTTCATAGAGTCACCAGAGGAATGAGCATTAGTTTTTTTTTACAATAGCGAGAGTACTAGGTAGATGGCATGAATCTATTAAATCCTGAACAAGAGAAGAATGAGAAATAGGCCTACCCTCAACAGAACGAAAACCCCTGGATTGCCAGATGCGGCGAAGTCGTGAGCAATACCAAAATCATAACAAGAATCAATGTATATAGTGACAACTTCTCCTTCAGAAAGAACACACGCACGGGTTAGAGCAAAAAGTTCCGCTGCCTGAGCAGACAAGAAAGGGAGAGAGTAAGCTTCAATGGTTATATCTGGCAGAGCAAACACAGCATAACCACAGAGAAATTTCCCATCATGCGGTTTTGAACAGGAACCATCTACAAACAGAGTGTTACCAGTTGTTAATGGAGTAGAAGACAGATCAGGACGTATACTCGTGAAGTGAACAATCTCTGAGCAGTGGTCATGATCTGAATCTACTAGCATGTCGTCCTGTGCATTGATCAAGCGTGCCAGAGCATATCCGAGGGTGTCAAAAGAAGAGGTGGATTTTATCTCTAAGTTACTTGTGGAACAAAGCATAATCTTATACCCAGACCGTCTATAAGCCGTTATGTTTTGTGTTTGAAGGTTCTGTAGCACTTGTTTAACCTGATGTGGAAAATATAAAAATTAAAGGATGAGAGAACAATCTTCTCAGCAACTTGTACCATCAGCGCACAGACGGCCACAGCCCTGAGATAGGCGGGCAAACCGTCATCTGAAGTTTTAGATAAGAAAGCACTTGGTCTGATCAGAAATAGTGGCTAATTCGCAGACAGCAGGCGAAGCGGCGGACACCAGTAAATCATCTGCGTATAAAAGGACAACAGAATCAGTGGGGAGAGTTAGATCACCAAGTGCATCTTACTACAGCCGAAAAAACAGCAGGCGAGTCAAAAAATCCTTGCGGAAGACGAGACCAGGTGAACTGATGCCCCCTGTGGGTGAAGCTGAACAATGACTGTGTCTGCTCTTCCACAGGAACACTGAAGAAGGCAGAGCAAAGGTCAATAAACGAGAAATGCGAATGATGACATGGTACAGTATAGAGAAGACAATGGACAGCACATCAGGCACGACAGTTGCAACAGGGATAATTATGTCATTTATTTTTCTTGTGTAAATCTTGTATAAATCTCCATGTACTGTACCATCAGCTTTTGGTAACAGGTGTGTTATAAAAACTGACACATGGTTTAACAACACCCTGCTCGAGCAGTGAGCTTCAAATTTCCTCTATTAATGAGGCCTTGGCCTCGAAGAGTGGATATTGTTTGATGTGCACAGGTTGCGAGTGTTTTAATTTAGCTTTATAAGGAACACAGTGTACTAACCCCACTTCGTCCTTGTGTTCAGCCCACAGACTGCTTGGCACACATTCACGGGTAGCAGGAAGAGAGCTGTTCTGTGAAGAAAGGAAGCAATTATTTATGTACACGCATATTTGTGAGGTGGGAGAAAGGAACTGAATCAGGCACTTCAACAGTGAGTTTCGTGCCAGAAAAAGTCAAGGACGTGTAGTCCGCTCATTAAATCGCAACCTAACAGATTAAAAGGAGAATCAGGCATACATGGAACCATCTATACACGATTCTATAAATGGCAACTCATTAACCTGAGATGAGTCGAAAGTACAAAGTAACATTGCATGGCTGGGACTCTGTGGGCATCCCTATGCATCATATACTCCCACCTGCATCCCTGAGAAGGGATTGGGTCTATATTGCTGTTTTTGTAGTTGTTCCACTCGCTGCAGCAGCTGCTGGGAAGGATTAGGAGAAAACACCTCATTAGAATCGTGCCACTGACCATCATTCAATTGGTTATGTTTTGTCCACCATGTCCCTCATCTCGGGCCTTCTTGTGACATTTATGAGCCCAATGACCTTCTTTATTACAATAATGACAATTACCAGATCTACGGGGGTGCACTCTGACCCTACAGACCTCCTCTACCACTTCCACGGCCTCCTCTACCTCCTCTACCCCCCTTTTTTCCACCGCTGTATACTTTACTTTCCACAGACAGACATGCCACTTGTTTGATTTATATAATACTATCATCTTCCGTTGTTCTCACATGTTACCTAATCTCGCCTACAACAGTCATTGTAGAACGATCTGACAATTAACTCTTTAAAATTTTCATGATTTCTGGTCGACAATTTTTCAAGAAGATGGTAAGGAAAAGTGGGTTAGGGTTTTCCTTAGACAGGGGCATACCACCCAAAAGGGTTCAGGTCTCTCTGAACCTCTCGAGAAACTTGGACGTAATCTTTTCTTGTCTACAATTAGTTACCTGTGACAGATTCTGACTAGCTTGTTGACATGCGAGAAGATTGGCATCTTTTAAGCGTTTCATAACCTCATTAGAATTACCCCAAAGAAAGTCATATTCTTTTTTTTTTTTGTACTCCCTTGTCTACATCTTAAATTCAATCAAAAAGGTCAATTTGTCTGTTTTAGGGTCTAAGCATTTTACCATTTTTAGCTAATCAGCCTCATCGTACCCATCTCCCAAAACCGATTGCAAAATAAAGCGATAAGCTAAAAGTGCCTAGAAGGTTTTATCAGCATATCAACAAAATGCAAAGGTTTGTTGGGAGAAGGGAGCAGCTTAATAATGTCCTTCAGTGCACTTAAACTGCGGTGGAAGGATTTTTAGACCCTTTGGTCCTATGGAAAAAAGCAAACACAGTGTTTTCTTGTCGAGGGTTGGGGCGAGACCTCACATACACACCTCACCTACATCATCCGGGTTATCATAATGGTTCATCCTCACTATCAGTATCCTCGGGATCATTCGAAAAAGGGCTGTTAGGAGTTCATCCCGACACCCTCTTGGGAGTCTTTTCCTTTCCAGGGGAACACCCTTCCAGCCAAGCTCCCCTTGCTTCCTCAGCGATAGAGCAGCTCGCAGGTGAGCATGCGTTTGTGGGTACGGGGGAGACAGGCACCTCAAAAGGATTGGTGGGATTCAAATGAGGATAGATTTTCTCATTAATTGGTTGGTTAGATGCTGATGTTACCGTGTCAGCATAATATGGGAGAGGGATCGGAAAGGTTGAGTAAATGGGAATAAAAATTGTGATAATGGTTCAGTCCACCCTGATAAATTATCGAACCAAGGTGTGGTAAAGTAAGTAAGTCCACACCTATTCATCCAGTCGCGCGGAACCTCTTTTGGGTCCGGCTTTGAATAAGTAGTTGTGTTCTTATTACCTATTTTATAAATGTGAAATAACCCGCGACAAAAAGAACCAATATCTTTAACAAACAACACACAATACTTCAACAAAGACAACAAAAGCGTGCTACAAAGACAACAACAAAGAGCGAGCAACAAAATACTGCTTCGACACTATGCTTCAGTTCCAGGAACTTTTTTAGAAGCGAGCATGCTAAATAGGTGTAAAAGCAACAAGACAACCCCCCCAACAAGAATATATATATATACACAGAGGAGTTCATAGACAACTCAATGACTGCAAAGTGCCCAGATCCTATGGCTGCAAAAAGAAGCCCAAATCATCACCCCTTCAGTGGGTATGAGGTGTTTCTGCTGAAATGCTGTTTGTTTTTCACCAAACATGGTGCTGTGCATTAAGGCCAAACAACTCCACTTTGGTCTCATTTGTCCATTGAACATTGTTCCAGGAGCCTTGTGGTTAGTTCAGATGCGGTTTTGTAAACCTCAGTTGTGATTCCATGTTCTTTTTAGATAGAAGAGGTTTCTTCAGGCAGCCGTTCCAAGCAAACTGGGTCTGAGATGTAGCTCTTTTTTCTTTTATGTATTTCTCTGAACAGTCTGATCTTGAGGTGAACGTGCTGGGGAGTCCACTCAAGGGAAGATTGACAACTGTTTGGAAATAATTAAATAGACCAACTAACCGCCGAAACCTCTGCTTTTATAAAGGTCTGTACAATGGCTGATTATCAATTTAACAAGGGCTGATGATTACTAGCACCTGGTTGCGAATTACCCTCTTAAATCCTGTAGAAGCAGTAAGGGTGTACTTGGTACTGCTGAGTACTGGGTGTACTTGGTATGACTGAGTTAGGCTGTGCTTTGAATAATTTACACACACACACACACTTCTCTCTCTATTAATATGTTACTTTTACATACAGTATGAGGTAAAAGAATACAACATCCATCTTGAGGTGCCTTATAGGTTACTCCAGCTGTCCGTTCTTTGATGTCATACGTATTATTGAGTAAGCCTGCATTACTCTGATAATAGCGTGTTGTAAACCTCATACTGTACATACTTACAATCGTGATACACCCATATAAACAGAAAAGGTGACAACATTGATTTTATTTTTAAGAAAGTCAGGAATTTTAACAACAATTTAGCAATCATAGAATAGTCCTTATGTTGTTCTTGGACGAATTATATCAATAACATGAATACGTCTTGGATCCCACACACAATCTTCTTCCAGACCACTTTGAACCATGCCACATCCAGGAGTGCACCAAGCAGTGTCGTACCCATGATAATGCCAGGTTTTCTGCAGTGGGTTACCCTGATAAAAGATTTTCTTCACTTTGCCAACATTGACTTTCACCCTTATAACAACTCTCTGGTTTTCAGGCAGGTCCGAAGGGTATCTACTGGCCTTATTAAGATCTCGACTGAGGTACACACCACGCCCTAACGTGCCATGTGTAGATTGTCTGAAGCCGTTTATCATGATTTGAGCAGCAGCCTGTGCAGAGGTACCATGATACATTCGGTACACTTGCCCCTTTTTAAGTTCTGACCAGCTATGAAGACAGGGCAGTCCTGGATCCAAATCATCTTCAACCCACATGGTGATGTTACCAGAAGTATGTTGAATAGTGTATTTGGAATATGCAACTGAGAAAAACGAAAATTTGAGCACAATTAAATTGTGGGTAAAAATCTTTATATAAAAACAAAAGGTAACAAATACCATCTGCATCGAATATTTAGAAGTTACATTAGATGTTAGGAAACAAAGAAACAGATAATTCAAATAAGTGGTATTACATATATGATATATTATTCTGCGATTATGTACGTAGAATTACGATGTTGCTGTAAAATAAGCACTAAAAAATACAGTAAAATAAACAAGGAAATATATGCCCATTGTTTACCTCAGTAACGCCACTGTTATTCTGACTGATCTGCTCCGGGCAGTGGGGTAATAAAGGAAACCTACACAAGGTGTGTCCTTATGTTGCTGAGCCATTTTTTAGACTTTAACCTTTTTTGTTAGACTTTTTTTTTTTTTACTTTATGTAAATACCTGTTTTGAGGAATAATAATGTAACTTTTTTACCATCCTGGTTATCATGAATTCTAGTTAAATAGGCAGAGTTTCAAATAAAAAAAAAAATCTAACCACAAAAATAAGTTGATGTGTTCACGAATAACATTGCATCTATGACTACTATTTTGAAAGGAGAATTCTGCACTGCTGTGTTGTTGGAATGTAATGTTGTACGCAAGCGCAGTTTGGAGTTAAGTAAAAAGTAATGAGTGTTCGCTATTACTGTCTTGCCTGTTTTATTTATTAGACTGCTAAATACCACAAATTGGCGACTAAGATTTACGATTTTTTTCACTTACGCTGCTTTGGTCGCAAAGATGGCTGTTGCCAACGTGCCTTTCCCGAGTTTTTTTTCTGCCTTGCCCTGGCGTGTCATGGGTCGTTCATAAATGATTCGTTCTTTTTTGGATGATTCAAAAAGATTATTGGACGCGCATGCGCAAAACCTTCGTATGGGTTATACAGGAAGCAGAAACAGTCGAACGAAAATATAGAACAAGATATACATTTATAATAGCATCATAAAGTTTGTGTAAACATTGACCAAAAAACAAGGCACATGTTAATTACACAGAAAAATAAGTATTGAAAAACCACTCAAGGAAATTTTATATATATATATATATATATATATATATATAAAGAAAATAAATAAATAAGCAAATAGATAAGTGAAAACAAATGCAACAGTGTCTCTTTTTTTCTTCTTCTAATAAACCAAAGTCTCTTATTATTCCAACAAATTTCTTGGCCTTTTTACCTTTCATGTGTTTCAATGATGGAACATAATTGCAAATAAAATCCTTTTTAAAGACTGAAAAATAAGGTTTAGTTTTTATACATTTGCATTTATGAATAAAAAAAATTGGTTGAAATCAGCATTATATTAATGAGAAACTTATTATTCTTATCATCCAGTAGTATTCCAAATATAATGTTTTTTTTTTTTTTTTTTCAAAAGCGGACAGTGATTGTATCTTTGGCTCCAACTAATAAGACATATTTTCCCAAAAAATAGCAGAGTAAAAAAAGAGGGTAATCAGTAGTCTCAATGTCAACTTTACAGAAAGTACAAGCATTTTGTTCAAAATTTATGATTAAAAAATTTTCAATTGCTTAAGGAATCTGGTCAATGTTTTTTAAAAATAATGTTGTATCGTCAGCTAACTGACTAATCACATTCAATTTCTCAATTTTTGAATTTTTGATAAGGAGGGCCAACATCTCGGTAGCCAAAATAAATAGTAAAGGTGAGATGGGGCAGCCTTGTTTAACTTATCTTTTGATATCAAATCTGGGTGAAGTACCAGTAAGAGCAACTGAGCTATTAGTGTTTGTGTAGAATAGCTTAATAACTTTACAAAAATTCTCACCAAACCCATATTTTTGGAAACATTTAAAAATAAAGTAATGCTCTAACATATCAAAGGCTTTATAAAAATAACCCTATTATCCTCAATTTCTTGGTTATATTGTAACAAGTCCAAAACCAGCCGTATATTATTTTGTATAGATCGACCTCTGATTAAACCCAGTTTGAGTCTCCCCAATAATTTTGAATAAATATGATTTTAAACGATTATTATATATATGGGTTAACAATTTATAGTCATTATTTAATAAAGTTATAAGTCGCAAATTGTCCAACAATCTTTCCTGGTTTGGAAATAAGTGTGATTAGCCCTTGTCTCATCGAGTTAGGTGAATTTAATGAATTTCTAATAATTTCCTGAAAAGCTGCAAAAAGAAATTCCCTTAACAAATCCCAAAGATAGCGATAAAAGTTAAACGTACAGTAATACCATATGGGCCATGTGATTTATCTAATGACAAACACATAACAGCAGAATCAAGCTCTTCAATTGTTTTTTCTGCATCACATGTCAGTTTGAACTGTTCATCTATTTAAGGGGTAGAGTCGCTAAGTTTTTCAAAAAGAGGATCAGGAACTAATATTGACGAGGAAGACGAGTATAAATCTTGATAGAAGCTAGCTATTTTTTTAGCTATTAATTGTGTATCTAAACAATCTGCTCCATCAATGATTAAGGTTTTAATAGAGTTCCTTTCTTGACGTACTTTTTCTAAGCTGTATTTTTCCCCCTTCTTCCATCCATTTAGCTCTTGATCTAATATATGCCCATTTGGCATTTCTCATTTAGACCCATCCAATTGTGATTGCAAAAATAACAACCTTGATTTATCACCTTCTGTTAAATTTATTTTGTTTGCATATTCAGTTATTTCTTTAATAATAGAGGCGTGTTCTGTTATATGATTTTTGTTCACCTGTTTACTATAGGAAATACATATCTGATGAAGTTTATATTGTAAAAAAAATCCCTTTTACTTGTCCCTGAGACCAAATTATCATCACTAACAATACTGTAAGGGTCCACCACCAGAGGTCACTGTTTTTTATTTTGTAGTATTTGTTGGCTGACTCAGTTTCCCAGCAGGCACCTCGGTCAGGTGACGCGAGGGCACACCTGAACCGAGGTAGCCATCAATCCATCTAGAAATAGCTGTTTAGACTGGGAAACTGGGTCGAGCATTTTTGTTTTTACAACTTTAATGTGTGTGGGCATTTTGTTCTGTGTTTAGTTTGTATTTTGATTTTAGTTGTGTTGACTTGGGCTCTCTTATTTGGCAATGTTTCTGTGTATGTTTTGTGTGTCTGTGGAGCTGATTCAGTCCTGTCCTAAATGTATGTGAGTACGGTGGTCTTTGTCCTTCATGTGTTCTTATGTGTTTAGCTAGAGTCAGGTAAGTAGTTAGGTGTGTGTTTGGCTAGGAGCGTGTTTAGCTAAAATCTATGCTGAGCTAACTACCATGCTTCTAGACATAGCCCCTTTGTGTCTCTAGCTGTTCTGTTTCCTACCCCCCTAGTGTCCCAGTGCGCCTAGCTTTGGAGTGCCGCCTCGCTTAGCCTTAGAGGGCCGCCTCGCCTAGCCACTGGGTATCCTGTCTGTGTTTCTGTGCCCCCATTCCCTAGTGTGTGTTAAGCTATTAGGTAAGTGTAGCTTAGTGCATGTTGGGGCTAAAGACGTGCTTAGCTAGGTGTATGTGTATAGCTGGTGTGACGTGTCGTTTGTCCTCCTGATTGTGTCTTGCCAGAGAGCCCCTGTTAGCACAGTTAAGTATTGTTTGAGTCTGTTACTTTGTTTGTGTCTTTATTTATACTTTGTGTTTTAATGTTCATTTTCTCTAATATTAATGAGATTTCTAAAATAAAAAAAAGTTTTTGGGTATGTTATCATGCACTTTTTTTTTTTTAATACAAAACAACCAATGTCCATCTAAAGCAGATCTTGATTCAATAAGTTATCCAGTTAAGTTGTTAAATAAAAAAGCAACACCTCCTGAATGCATTGTGCCATGAGCAAATAAAAATTGGTTCACCCCACTGATTAAACCAAAAAGTACAATCACTGCCACTTGAGTGAGTTTCCTGCAAAAGAACACATTGAGCTTTTTTTCTCTTTACAAAACAAAGTAGCTTTTCTTTTGGAATTTCTTAGACACCTAATGTTTAATGAAAGAAAAGAAATACAACTATTAAAATAAAACATTAAATAGATATAACACTGTAAAAAAAATAAATAACCTATCCCAGTGGGGATGAGATATCGTCAGTTATCAAAATCTGACTCAAACTACACAACATAAGAATAATAATGAACTGATGCTGTGGCAGATAATTTCTTCTTTAGATCCCACTTCATAAATCCTCATTTGTATTTCACAGCAGTAATCATCCTTTGGTTTTATTTGCTGATGAAATTAGACAACCATCAATATATCCCAAAGGACCACGATAGTACACCTTCTTGGCACTTCTGACTTCTTGGATGAGCGGCCAAAGAGCTGCACAAGCCCTCCGGTCATCAGCTGATAGTTCCTCCGCAAACTGGATCCCTAGATCAATGCAAAGCTACAATTTTTTTGTAATCCTCAAATTCTTCTCTGTATCTTTGAATGGCAAACTGAACAATGATTTGGAGGTATCTTTTCCCCAAAACAGCATATTTGTCCTTACACTCCTTAATACTGTATCTGCAGTAATAAGGAGTATAGTGAACTCCACCAATTTGGAGATGGTTGCAATCATGAAGCTATTTTGCTTAATTTCATCTGCAATATCTTCTGCAATAATATCTTGAGAATCAAAGTTAATTGCCTGCAGCAGGGCGGCATTAGAGATGTCAGTGTTGTCTGGTTTTACCTTTTTTTGAGGGTTCTTGGTTGGGATGATATGAAAAGCATTTGCTCGTTTGCTAGTTGCGTCATGCTCCCATAGGTCGCCATCTTGCCGCCCCTTGGAAAGAGAATCTTTTCAGTCCTGAGTCGTTCGTTCTTTTGTCACGTGACTTCCATATACGCTTTGCAGTGAAGTACACAGGAAACAGAATTGAACAGTTCGGCTAGTGAGTCTTCGAGTCCAGAGTAATTAATTCTTTTGTGACGTGACTCCCATAGACACTATGCGGTGCAATAGATTCCAAAGGACGAACGACTTGAATTGAAAGATATGAGAGGTGAGCTACTCATTCTGTTTTTTATAATATATCCTTAGCTGCATTGTAATATTTTCATTACTGTTTGTATTTGACTGGCCGAGAAGTGCAATACAAATTAACAAAACAGAAAACAAATTAACAAATTCAAAACCAAATTAACAAATCCGAAAACAAAATAAAACAAAACAACAAAACTAGTTTTGAAAAAAAAAATAGTTTTGGGTTTTGTTATTTGGTTTTGAATTTGTTAATTTGATTTCAGTTTTGGTAATTTGTTTTGCACTTCACAGCCACCGTATGTGAGAGACTTTTACTCGAAATGGATCTCACACTGGACAGAGCTGTCACGATAGTGAGTCAGATTGAATCTGCTTCTGATCAGGCTAAATCCATTTCAAAAACTGTTATACCTCTGGCCAATTCCAAATACAAAAAAAGTATACTTTGTTGTTAATAAAAATATACCTTTATTATATCATACAGTACACATAGTCTTAGGACAATTTACAAATACAGAATGCATTTTCTACGCTATAACGTTTTTGAAAAACATTATAATAAAGATATTATGAGGCCAATTTTGTTCAACAGATTAAATTTGCACAAGGTAACAAAAAAAACAGTACAGTCATGTCAGGTTGTCTCACAAACAAAAATTTCAACTGTTGTCTAAGGCAAGACAGACATTAGTATTAGAATATACAGGTACAGTATTAGTTCAAACCTGCTGATTCTGTTGTAGCTGTTAGAGACTCTGAAAACAGGCCGAGAGCTATGGAGCATAATACATAAGAGGTGAAGTAAATAAGATTTAGCAACACACATTAGACAATACATTCTATAATTTAAACTATGTACCTAATTACAAACTACCTAACAAAAACCATGAAATTTACCATATGCCAATCATAATAAAATAATGATATGAAATAATGCAAGCAATAATGCAGCTTCTAGTCATGAATTTAAACTAGAAGCAGAGGACTGGGGACCAATCAGAAAACAGGCAGTCTGATATTGCCCCTAATCTCTGGTTTGCTGGAATAGTGGCAGAGTTCTAACACCGCTGCAGTTTGTGCAAGTGTAGCTTTATGATACTGAACACACAGAAGAGACAGAGTTCAAACACGCACTGGTAATGACCTTGATCGCGAAAAAGTGAGTTTCAGCGCGCGCACAAAGTAGTGCACTAAATTTAAATAAGCATGTAGTAGCCTACATAGGAATAAGTACATTCAAATTTAACTGAAAATATACTGAGACTGCTGTCTACTAACATTTGTATTCTAATGTATATTTCCTGTACATTGTTACAATGATTATTTCGAGCATATTAAAAATAAATTGAAAAAACAAAGTTTAAATAAGTGTGCTTTGGAAATTACACCGACCTTTTACTTTAAGTATATTTGATTATAATATATTTTTGGAAACAATTATTTTGAAGTACAGTATGAGTGAGTGTGTGAATTTCTGATTAAAATGATAAAAGTAAAAAAGACAAAAAGTCAAAGATAAATTTGATAATATTTTAATTATCTGGCCACTTGTTTGGGAAAACCACAGTTTCTGTTTCATTTCTTTAGACTGTGCGTGGTATGAAATTTGCCTGCAGTCTTTTAATAAATTTTTCTATTTTAAAATAATATTTTAGGATGAAAAAGAATAAGCTTTTTTAATTAAATGTTGCTTGAAAAAATGGATTCTAGCTTTGTGTACTAGTTTTCTGTGTACTAGTTTTCCATTAGGTTAATTTCTATTGTTTACATTTACATGTAGGCATTTGGCAGACGCTCTTATCCAGAGCGACTTACATTTTTATCTCATCATACATCTGAGCAGTTGAGGGCCCAAGGGCTCAAAAGGGGCAACTTGGTGATTGTGGGGTTTAAACCTGGGATCTTCCGAACTGTAATCCAATGCCTTAACCACTGAGCTACCTCCGGCCCAATGTTGTTGTACGATCCTGTTCAAATCAAGTCTATGTGCATTCCTTTGCAGTTTGCTTTACATGAATCATGCTATTTTTATTCATTTATCAAAATCACTATATACAAATGCAGTATACATACTTAGATTAACACCCAGCTTAGTTCTATGTATTATTGTACCACACCTTAAGTCACAGGCTGACTCAAACATTAAATGGATATGATGTGTGGATGGATGGTATCACTAACCTTAATATGTCTTATTTTCCCTACACAGTTTCCTTCCATGCAACTTCAAACCATTTTATATCCAGGAGGACACCAAACCTCCCCTAATACCTATAATCATACGAGGCTTTCTGTAGCAGGTGGCCTTTGTGATAGATTTTCTTTTTGCGACTAAAGTTAATGTTGGCCCACTCTTCTTGTGCTTAGGCAGATGCCACGAATGATCTACACACTATGTCCTAACATGCCATCCTCAGGCTTTAAACTGCCAGTAAACATATGGACAGTGGTCTATGGAGAGGCACATCGATACATTTAGTACAGGAAAAGCATCAGTAGGTTCAGACCAGCTAGTTTTCAAATGCAAGTCATTTTCAACTTACATGTTGTAGATTAAATAAGGTACGTTATAATTGGATTGTGGGGAAAGTGACAGGTCTTATATATTTGTATCTGATGCACTACACAGCCAAAAATGTGATTAAAATAAGCAATTATTAACCCTCTTTTAAATAAATACGGCAGTGATTAATACACTGCAGAAAAAGTTAATTACAGTTAATTAAATTAAGTTAAATTATTACAAAAAAAAGATCAAAACCTGGATTTAATAAAGTGCATTCCAGTGGATAATTACTGCAGTGATTGATATGTTTCAGCTTCTCATTCTTAAACAACTATGTCAAAAGACAAACACAGACAAGAAAAAAAAAAAAATGTTTGCATATTTGAAACACTTAAATGATAAACACATTTTTAAACCCAATCATTTAGTTTTTGCTTAATACTTAGAAGTACATATTAGGATTAGTACATATTGTTCCATTGTTTTTGAATTTAGAAAAATATAATTGCAAAATAAATTCCTTATTTTAAACAGGACTTCATGTCTGGGGTCTTAGTATTATTCAGCAAAAGTATTTACTAATGACTTTTATTCACAGTTAATAATTTATTATTCATAATTTTTTTTACAATGTATTCTCCTCACTTAGAAATGGTATAAGAAGACCTGCATGATCCACCGAATGCTTATTCCCACAATGATTAAACTTATGTAATCCCTCAGTGTGTAGCTATACTATTAAGGTATACTATTGACGTAATGTAATAAATTCTCATGAAGATTAAAGAAAGTACCAGTTTAGTTATTATGGACTAAAAATATACTTCTGTGATGAGAAATGATGAACTGGAACTTCACTTTAGTCAAGGGAAATACTTCTGCAGTTAAATGTCGAGAAAGATGTACTTCTATGTAAAAACTAGTAATAAATCATTTCCAGGTTATAACCTTAAGGGATATAACTGCATTAAAAACTGTACTTTATTCTCAAAGAGAAATGAAATTTATAACAATAAAAAAAAAAAAAATCTGAAACATCCCAGGCATTTAAAGTACAAGTAAATGTTGGTTATATAAAATTTAACATTTAGTGTAGAGTTGCATGACCAAATTTCGACCAGTTTAGTTGTCAGACAGATGGCCTTACAAATGCCTCTTGTATACAGAGGAGTTCATAGACAACTCAATGACTGCAAAGTGCCCAGATCCTATACTGTAGCTGCAAAAACAAGCCCAAATCACCACCCCTTCAGTGAGTATTAGGTGTTTCTGCTGAAATGCTGTTTGTTTTTCACCAAACATGGTGCTGTGCATTAAGGCCAAACAACTCCACTTTGGTCTCATTTGTCCATTAAACATTGTTCCAGGGGCCTTGTGGTTTGTTCAGATGTGGTTTTGTGAACCTCAGTTGTGATTCCATGTTCTTTTTAGATAGAAGAGCAACAGTTCCAAGCAAACTGGGTCTGAGATGTAGCTCTTTTTTCTTTTATGTATTTCTCTAAACATTGCACAGTCTGATCTTGAGGTGAACGTGCTGGGGAGTCCACTCAAGGGAAGATTGACAACTGTTTGGAAATAGTTAAATAGACCAACTAACCTTTGCTTTTATAAAGGTCTGTACAATGGCTGATTATCAATTTAACAAGGGCTGATGATTACTAGCACCTGGCTGTGAATTACCCTCTTAAATCCTGTAGAAGCAGTAAAGGGGTATGTACAGTAGTACTGCCCACATGTTAAAACAAATTTGCATGTGTTGTAATTAATGTATACAGTTTTTCTATCAGAGTGGTAAATGACAATCTTATTTATTACACCAGCCCATTGTTGAGTATTTTCCTGTATAATTTTTTTTACCTAATGCAGTTTTAATTGGATCAAGAAAATGCCAATATAAACTAAGGGGGGAAAAATCTGTTTGCTGTTGCTCTTTTTAGTAGTAAATACATCAGAAATGTGTTTTAATAATAACTATGTGAAGTGTGTAAAAGTCTATTTCACCAAATATGATATAAAGAAACTGGATTATTTAAAGTTACTGGCTAAGGGTGTGTTATAAATCTCACCAAATGTTCGATTTCAGTTTATCTGCAATGATACATCTGAAAGAGCCAAAATATAAGTCATACAGTAATAACACTCTGAGCTCAAGGCAAATACTTCACCAAAATTTTCACAAGGGGGACAATTGTATTAATCATGCCAAATCATGCAAGACAAAGATTATTATTTTTAATGTATTTATTTTTTGCTGTTGTTAATAAAAGAGCACAATGTTATTTCTGTAAATTGTCTCTTTATAACAAAAAACAGTAAAAATGGACTTGTGCCTCATGCCGACTAAATGGTGCTATTAAAATTTCCCAGTAAAAAGCACCAGTCTTAGCAGTGAAAAAAGTTAGTCTGGCACTTTGGCTAAAAAAGTGTTTTGTTGAATTACCGTCCTTTCTTAATTTACAAACCACATAGCTCAGTGTGCTGGTGGAAAATGTGGCTCAATCTTTACCATACCATTTTTTTATTTATTTTTTATTTTTTGCTTTACTTTGGAACATATTTTATGCATACTTACTGTATTAGTGTTTTACTAATAATTGGAGTAAAAGAAAGTTGTTATTTAGATTAAGTATTGCAAAAATGTTGATACCTTAATATGCCTCAAAACATTCAGAAGCATCAGGAGTGTTTAACAGGTTAGTTTAGGTGTCAGGTCTTGCATTATTTTACTATTACTGTTTGACTGAGTTAGGGTGTACTATAAATCACACACCTTCTCTCACTCTCTCTCTCTCTCTTACATTTTTACTCTTTTACATACAAGATGAGAGAAAAGAATACAACATTCATCCGGAGATGTATTATAGATTAAGTTTGTAGATTGAGTAATCTTACTCTGATATTGGCGTATGGTAAACCTTTTACTGTACATACTTACAATTATGTTACACCCATATAAACAAAAAGGTGAGTCATTGTTATCTTATGATTCATGGCACATTTACACGAGCCACAAGCCAAAGAAATGAAAGTGCAAGTGAAGTTGCCTTCAACAGCTGATTGCTTCTTATTTTACTTCCTCATCAGCGCAGCTGATTTCTAGCCCTGTTTAAATTTTTATAATAATAATTATTATATAATAATTATTATTATTATTGTTATTATTATTATTATTATGTTTTTTGTAATAATATATAAATGTATGTCATTGTTACATCAAAACCACTGAGCCGTTGTTTAGTGCAACATTCAACGTCCATAAAAAGCTGCTTTTTTGAAATATAATTACACACCTCATGTGTTGAAAGACAGAAATGTTTAAAAAGTCAAGAAGTTTTTAGTACTTTTATTCATTTGCATAAATTTTTAGACTTAAAACTTTGACAATGTTGATTTTATCTTTTAGAAACACTCATAGTCAGAAATTTTGACAACAATTTAGCGATCATAGAATGTTCCTAATGTTGTTCTTGGACGAATTATATCAATAAACTTAATACGTGTTGGATCCCACACACAATCTTCTTCCAGACCACTTCGAACCATGCCACATCCAGGAGGGCACCAAGCAGTGTCGTACCCATGATCATGCCAGGTTTTCTGCAGTGGGTGACCCTGGTAATCAATTTTCTTCACTTTGCCAACATTGACTTTCACCCTTATAACAACTCTCTGGTTCTCAGGCAGGTCCAAAGGGTATCTACTGGCCTTATTAAGATCTCGACTGAGGTACACACCACGCCCTAACATGCCATCTGCAGATTGTTTGAAGCCACTTATCATGATTTGAGCAGCAGCCTGTGCAGAGGTACCATGATACATTCGGTACACTCTCCCCTCTTCAGGTTCTGACCAGCTTTGAAGACAGGGCACTCCTGGACCCAAATCATCTTCAACCCACATGATGATGTTACCAGAAGTGTATTGAATAGTATGTTCAGTATATAAAACTAGGAAAAAGACAATTTAAAAACAATTAAATTAAAGGTAAAAACCATTGTATAAAAACAAATGGTAACAAATACCATTTGCATCTTGAATATTTAGATGTTATTAGACTTTAAGTCATGAGGTAACTGAAATCATTCAAATAACAAGGATAGAATTGATAGTAAGTTTTTTTTTTTTTTTTACGTTTAGGTTAGTCATACTGTAGAAGCCTCTTTACAAAAAATTCCAGACATGACATATTACTCTGCAATTATGTAGGTAGAATTACTTTATAGTTTCAACTATGTAGTTGCTGTAAAATAAGCACCAAAAATACTGTAAAATAAACAAGGAAGGTATTTGCTTATTGCTTACCTGAGGAACTGCACGATTAGTCTGGCTGAGCTGGTATTGACAGTGCGTTAATAAAGGTAACATGGGGTGTGTCCTTATGCTGTTGAGCCATTTGTTAAATCTTTCCTATTTCTTTTACACAGCACTTTTTAATGCACTTTCTGTATATACCTGTTTTCAGGAATAATAATGTAGCTTTTTTACTATCCTTTACATCATGAGTTTAAAAAAGTATTTTCAATTCAAATAATAAAATTTAAATAAATAAAAAAGTGAAATAAAAGTAAAAGAAATTTTATTATTGTTTTGTAATATTTTTAATCCCCGTGTTTGAGAAAACCACAGTTTCACTTTTATTTCTTTAGACTGCCATTTGCAAGGGTGTGGTATAAAAAACAGGTAAAAAACCTGTTTTTTTAAAGACATTTTTCTAATTTAAAATATTATTAAGTTTAAGAAGAGAAAGTTTTTTTTTATTTGCTCCTGGTTAACAAAGAATTTCTCCTTCCTTTTTTTGCATAATTGTTAATTTTAAATTATATTACACAAAGATAATCTGAGTAAATACAAAATGCAGTTTTCCTATGATTATTTTATTGGAAAAAAAGTTGTCTAAACTTAACCAGCAATGTCTAAAACTACACTATACCGTTTAAAATTGGGGATCACATGCAAAAAAATATTTCCAAACAAACAATTTTATAAATTTCATAAACAATTACACAAACAAAGTTAGCCAGAATTCTGACTGTGATGAAGCGGCCAACACAGTCTCCAGATCTAAACCCTATTGAGCTGTTGTGGGAGCAGCTTGACCGTATGGTACGGAAAAAGATTCCATTAAGCCAATTCATCTTGTGGTAGATGCTCCAGGAAGCATCGGGTGAAATCTCATCAGATTATCTTGAACAGCTAGAATGGGTGAAAGGCCATAATTGCTGCAAAAAAATTTTTTTTATGAAGGCAAAGTTTGCAGAACACATTCAACATTTCCATCAAAAACATTATTTCGAACTCTGACAATGTCAGCATGTCTTGTTCCTGCTATACTTTCTATTCAGACTAATTTCATGTGTGTTACTTTGGAAAACATAAAAAACACCCTCAACAAAAAGGGACTGGACTTATAAAACACACACCCACACACAGACATACACACACACACATTATTACTCAACTAGACTACTGTACCTACTGATCAACACTATCAAACTATTGTACACACCAACCTGTAAATGCTCTTTTGCACAATATTCATCATAATGCTAATTTGTACTAACAATTTTTATCCTTGCTGCTAATTGCAGAACGTTTACTGTTTCTCCCCCCACTACCTTAACTCATCACCTCATTACCACAAAGTATTGTAATGTCATGTGCACTTTATGTTGTCACCTTTGTAAAAAAAAAAAAAAAGAACTTAGATAATCCTCTGTTAACTTAAAATATCAGTCTGTCTTGTCCAGCTAGCTGGCTAATTAGGTATCTAAGTTAGCTAGTTAGTTCTGTTAATTTATGTTGTTAATTTATGTTGTATGTAGCACTTTGGTCCTGGAGGAACGTTGTACTAAACTGTATATGGTTAAAGTGACAATATAAGCCTACTTGACTTGACTTAACTTGACTAAATACTGTTCAATTCTAGCATCTCCATCATTCTGTGTATAGTAATAACTATTGAAAAAAAGCTGTGGTGTTTAGCAACAGGACATTTGAGGGGGGTCTTTTAGGCACTTTAGTGTGCAGTGCGGGGCCTCTGTAGACCTAACTGACTTGTCTGACACACCCCATGGATCCTCGAGCAGATTTGAAATTGGGGAATTTGTAAGCAGGCTTAACAAACTTAAAATCTTTGCCTTCTAAGCTCAATGCGCAGCAGGATGTGGTGCATTGAGAAGCATTGAGGCTGTTTTGCATTGTGGTGCATTAAAGGCAACCTAATAAAGTAAAAATACACATTCTGTACATACCTGTTTTGATGGACTTTTTCTTAACCATCCCACCATACCTTAATAGCAGGTAGAATTTTAGAAAATTTTGTGCTTGAAAATAAAAGGCATTTTTTAAATGCTACACAAAATATATATTTTATTTATCATGTATTGCCATAGATCCTATTATTACAAAAAATAATAATTTCACGTAATTCTTGCTGTGAAAAAAATCAATCTTACGATAATTTCTATTGCTTTTGTGCAATTCTGTCCAAGTCAAGTCAAGACTTGTAAATCACCATAGCATAAAAAACAACAGTTAAAAATAGTTTCATCATATAATCACAGACTGTCTTTATTAAACTCCATAAAGGAAAAATAAGAGCAAACAGTTCTTTGACTACCTCAAAGTCATTTTTAGATAAGACCCTAACATTATGCCCTCATAACATTGACATTTTTTTTATCCCTAACTGATGCAGTGACACAGTGAATAGCCTCTCCTTTCTTAGATGGCCATGTTGCAAGATGTATCCCATGGTCATGGAAAAGACGTTACCATGTTTCACCAGGGTCAAATTATTTGCCTGCATTAAGCAAAGAAAACAACTAAGGAGATAAAATTACAGGAATTGGGATTTCATTCAAAGTATTATTAAAACCTGAAAGGATAGTTGTGGTACTTGGTTATATTATGAGTGAGGAATCTATTAATTATAAAACAATACACCAGAAGCCAATCACATATAAATGCCTTCAGTGGTCAATGATGTTAATCCAAAAAGTGGACAACTGCTCAATACCAACAAGCATCTCTACCTAAGTCCAGTTTGCAAATTAGAACATTTTATTTTTTCCAAAATAATTAGATTAAATAATGTGATAAAAAGACATTGAATGGGTTAATGTACATTATACAACAGATAATTCTGACCGAGTAATCTGATTGGAGGAGAGATTTCCACAAGTGTTACATGTAATATAGAGTATAGCATCTTCCTCTAAACCAATTCAAATCATGCAACATGCAGGAGGACACCAAGCAGAGTCGTACAGTATACCTGATCATGCCAGGTCTTCTGCAGTGGATGACCCTGATAATCGATTTTCTTCATTCTACTCACATCGACTTTCACACCACCAACTGTCTCATCCTCAGGTAGAAGGCATGAAGGAAGGAGGTAGTGATGGAGTAAATTCTCAGAATTTACAGATAGAAAATAATACAGATTGTGTCATGTTACCACTAAATATAACGCTCACTAGAATGCTCACTAGAACGAGCCACTGATCTTCTTAAAATGTAAAGATAAAAATCTGAATGATAGTTTCAAGTTACCAATTTGAAGAGAGAAGGATTGTACGACTGTAACCCGCATGCTGGGTGTCATCAGCTTGTATGTTATATATGAGGGGCTTTCAAGTCAAATTTGGACTTGTGATAAAATTTCTTATAAACGAAGGTGTAAAATTAATTGACATTTACAAAAAACCTTAGGACACAGTACAGTAATACAGCTGAATAGTGCCGACGTGGCTCAAAGCTAAAAAATATTTTTTTTTTAAATCAAACCACTACCATTCAGTGTGCCAAAATTATACGCCTCATTTTAGACAGAAGATTAATGTGCTTCATGTGTATAAAAAAAGAATGCTTCCACTTTGGTTATGAAAAGGCGACCATAGTGATAAGATGTTGATATACATACTGTATGTAGAGTTTCTTTGTGAGTGTGTATGAAAATTAGAGTTTTGCATGTCCCTCACTATCATTTTCACTTTCGTTTCTGCAGTTTGCGTCTGGAAAAGGCTTGTATGATTTTTGTTCAGTGTTTTTTTTTTTTTTTGCCATTGTATGCATTTCTTTGACAACACAATCAATATACTCACCAACCATGATTCACAACAATTAGCACTAGTAATGCATGTGTTTTAACAGGTCAGGAATAAGAAAGGTTAAATAGTGAACGAAATAAGTAACACACGTAAGCCTGTGTAACATTTTTAGATCAGGATAGTTTTAATCTAGTGTAAGGATTTCTTGAATTTTGGCAGACCCCCTTTTGTCTACTCAGTGCTCAGACTGTATTCTGCTTTTAACAGTTTTACGACCTTTAAGATGTGCACTTTAACAGTGCAGCTTGTGTCAAGGTAAAAGAAAGAAAAGCACTCTGTTCTCACGCACACAGAATATCATAAAACACACTTAATATCAAATATTCCCTACATATAGTAAATGTCTCTTTTGCAATGCTGGACATTTCTGGGAATGTCTATAACAACCCATGCTGCTTTCTAAAACACAACTGGCAGTTGCAGGCTCTGGGGCTTTGGGTAGCTTACACAGGTGACAGTTTGTCTCATGGCTTTTCTGACCTGAAGTGATACAGGAGTTAATAGCATCGGGAAAAGGCAATCAAATTCAGACTTGTGATAATATTTCTCATAAATGAGGGTTGATTGACATTTACAAAAAACTTCAGACACAGTACATTAATACAGTTAAATGGTGCCGAGGCGGCTCAAAGCCCACTGCATCTGTTTCAGTGAGAGTGGAATGCCTCATCCTTGGAAATTGATGTGTAACGCATCTATCTATAAGAACAGTACACACATTTATTCATGAATACCACCTGCACATTACAGGAACTCAGCTAGGAGTTATTGCCCTATAGCTCATACAGTCCTGACCTCACTCCAAGTAGTTTCCCCATGCTTCTGTGTACGAAAAAAAAAACTTTTTACTTTGTTGGTATTCAAGCATTAGTGAAACACTTGGTTAAGTTCATTAATGTAACAGGGGATTATATAGAGAAATAAAGTATAAAATTATAAAGAGTTTTTACTTTCATAACCAAGTTTTGTTATTCTGGGTCAAATGTTCCATTTTGACTTGAATGCCCCTTGTAAAAACCCATGTCATATGTCCAGAAAGAGCAGGTAAAGAGAGAGAACAGAAGAGAACCCAGCACTGAGCCTTGTGGGACACCAGTGAAGTTTCTAGATACAACAGGAGTTCATAGCATCTGGAAAAGGCAGAGCTCAATTTGCTGGCGATATGTTCTATACTTACAGTAGACCTACAATTCTATTTTTTTCAGGTAGTACGAAATATATTCTATATGGTTTGTGTCTGTCTGGCCAATGCAAAAGGTAGAAGTACTTTTTTTTAGTTGCTAAACTATGAGATGCGGAGGACCCAGTCATGGTTGGCTAGTGGACATCACCACAGGACTCCACAATAGAAGGCCGACAGAACCAAATGAATATTAGGAAAGTGAGTATGAAATGTGTGAGAAATATATGTAGAAATCAGGATGATCGAATTGTCCCCGATGAGGCCGAGGGCAACAGTAACAATGAAAAACTTCCTGAGATGGCAATAGGAAGAAACTTTGAGAGGAACCAGACATAACAGGGAACGCTTCCTCATTTGCATGACATCAGATAGCAGAAATTTATTTGGAGACATTCTGTGTGTTAGAAGGCTGGAAGGGAAGCATAACAGGAGAAGTGTTAAGTTGTATGGAGTCCACTTTCATTATTAGAGCCAAGGGTACAAAACTGGGGGATTTCAGTCCTTAACTATTAAATAACTGCGGTCTCCGGCAAGACTGACTACTGTATTTTGCAAAAGCTAAATTACTCAAGACAAAACTCAAGAGAAAAACTATTACTTTATTTATCAATCAGCCAGTATTTTGACATACAAGAATACACAGATCAGCCATAACATTATGGCCACTAATATTGGGTAGGTCCTCCATTTTGCCACCATAATATTGATGCATTGACTGTGTTCTGACATTTATCACAACCAGCATTAACTTTTTACTTTAATTTGATCTACAATAGCTCTTTCATTAACTAAGACTACACAGGCCAGCCTTTGCTCTCCATGTGCATCAGTAAGCCCTAATCAAAATCTTCCAGCCATTACAAAATACAGGAAAAAGGGTTCACTTGCTGCCTAATATATCTCATCTACTTCCAGGCGCCATTATACCAAAATATTGAAAATTTCTTTGTGAGAAGGGTCAGATTGTAATGGCTAGACTACTGAGTCAGAGCAACTCCAAACCAGAACTGCAGCTCTTGTGGGATGTTCCCAGGCTGCATGGTGAGGACTTACCAAAAGTTATCCAAGGAAGGAAAACCGGTAAACTGGCAACAGGGTCATGTATGGCCAAGGCATACTCAATATTAGGCGGATGAACATTGTAAAGTTAAATAAGTGAAATGGTGGAGCTGGAGTCACTCAACAGGGAACGATCAGAGTATGACATCACAGTATGCATCACCTCACAGTCACTAATGGAGCAAAGGTCCAGAATCAACATACAAGCACCATCTGTGACAGAGAATCGCCACCTCACAGTATCTACTACTGTATGATGTAACTATGATGTAACAGTGAAGGGTCTGTGTATAAAAACTTGCGTGTAAGAGACTGTAGTCAGTAACATGTGAGACAAGGAAGCGCATCGGCTGTTGGTCATCTCAGGAACACTGATGGTATGATAAAACCGCTCTTTACTTATACGAAGGACTGATCACTTAAACCTTGATTAAGTTACCTGACGGTTCAGACTGCTGAAAAAATTATTGGCACTCCCCTGCCCACGCTGCAAGAACTGTATACATCCAGAGTGAGAAAAACAGCTTGGAATATCACTTTGGACCCCTCACACCCAAGCCACACATGCACACCAATATACTGTATAAGACCACAGATTTCAGATATTTATATAACTTATTTAAAAGTATCTCACACCCTACTCCATTTGATGTCAACCTTTTTTTTTTGTGTGTCGTGCTGTTTTGTCTTGTCATTTGTTTTTTGTACTGGAAGCTCTGTCACTAAAAGAATTCCTTGTACGTGCAAGCGTACTTGGCAATAAAACTCTTTTTGATTCTGATTGATATTTAATTAATTCACTATAGAGCTCATTACAAGAGAAAGAGTAACTTATGGTATGCTGTGATTGTTGTTTAAGTTTTTTAATGTATTCACAAAAAATTTAATATGATGATGTGTATTACATGTCCTTTAAAGGATTAATAGAATAGTATGTGTTAGTTAGTTGTGTTTAAAGCTTAGTTAAATAATTTTGATGGTGTATTTGTTTACATTTTATGTAACTGTTGTGTTTTAGAAGTAGTGATTTAACTGTTATTTATCAGGAATAGTGATGTACCCTTTTTTCTGGTTTTCATTTAAAGTTAGTGACCTTGCTCTCTCTCCCTCACTTATGTGAGTCCACTTTGAACAATTGTTGTGTAACCCGCAAAGCCGTTGTACTTTTTGTCCCTCTGCGTTTTCCGTTTAGTGACGTACGTCATAAACAAAATGGCTGCCTCCAAGAGCGCAATCGGCGCAAATACTAGTGTTTCAAAAGCGGAATACTTAAAGCGTTATTTATCGAAGGATGAAGATGGCAAAAAGTCAAAAGACAAAAAGGTTAAGAAAAAACGTCCTAAGCCCGCCGGGAGAGGGTAAATATAATACATGTGTCTCTAACGCTGGCTGTAGCTGATAGAAAGTTAGCCTAGCGTGTGTATTTACAATAAGAGTTCAGTAGGTGTGTGTGTGTTACCGACCTGAACAACAACAAAATGTAATAATCGTACAATGGACTCATTAAACTTTGCAGGATGAAAATCGTTGATGATGACATTGACTGGAGGGAACTGGCTGTGAACAGGGATGAGAAGGAGAACAATGATGAAGATGAGGAGGAGGAGGCGCCTGTGGTAACTACCTTTTAGATATGAAGGCGGGACAGCAGCCAGTGCATCTGCTCTTCAGTAGACATCTCAGAAATTTACCCACTTTCCCACATGATAGATATTTGTTTTTTTAATACTTGTATGATGATTTATTTACACCTATCCCTGTTTACCTAGTTTAAAACCTAAGGATAGAGAACAGTTAAAAAAACAACAACAACACAGGTCCTGTTCATATACAGTAGGGATGGGAATCACCAGTCAGTCACCTCCTGATACGGTATTATCATGATATGTGGGTGACGTTTCAATTAAAATGCAATTCTATAAGTATTGTGGTTTTATAAAAATCCCGATTCTACATTAAACCCCCTAAACACTTAGGATTGCACTATTCATATTGTACATAATACATTTGCACATATTACGTATATATAACCTCTCTCATTCCACTCTCCATAACAATTTGCACAAATATTTACATATATGTGTATATATATATATATATATATATATATATACACCTTCTCAAACCATAATATCATAACCATGCTATCCAACATGTTCCGTCATTGCACCCATCTATAATTGTTGCATTCATTGTACAACTCCTTCTCTGTGTACTGTTTACATATGAAAATTAATTTATCATGGTGTATATCTTCCTTTATTGCACTCACTTTATATAACCCCATCTTTGTGTACTGTTTACATGCACAATTTTTGCATTTATTTTTTTGTTTTTTAAAAACAATTTCTAACCTCACCTAATCTTTAAAAAAAAAGTTTAATGGTTAATTTAATGTAGTCCATTCCTTATAACATTAGTTTTCTCACTTAAAATCAAGCGCAGCATTTAAACAATTCAAACTAATTTTAAATACAAGAGTTTAACATTTAGCTAAGCAGCACGTATGTCTGTCATCCCCCATAAATATGATTTCCAAACAAACTTATCAAATAATTTACTCCTACCACACAAGAAGAAAATGTGTAAATAGTTCAGTGTACCACCTGTAAGATTATAAAGACATGTTACCTCTTTAAATGCCTCCCAAGTCGCAAAAAACTCTCCTTGACAGTGAGTGTACATGTCAAGTTGCTGCATGTGTGTCTGGCTTCTAACATGAATTTGTTTTTTTTGTTTTTAAATCGACAAATTTGAGTTCGCTCTCGCTGTGTTTTGAGACTGGTGTGAACGTGTGTAATAAGTGGGTTAGGGACTAATTCACTTTGGAGTTTGGAGATCAAGGCAGATAGGAGGCTTTTAGAATGCGTGGTTTTTGATAATGTAAAGCTATAAAATTACATTTCTGTTGCGCCATGAAGCTTCTTCATTTGGTACAGAATCATTTTAAATCTGAGGCTGATTGCCCAGAAGTGGCTAATCAAATTGAAAAACAGCCAGTACTGGTCACTGGCTAATTGACTGGTTCATCTCTATTATGAATTTAAAGATAGTTTTTAAAAATTAGATTTGGGAGTCAGTGTTACGATACATGAATCGCTACAAAAAAGAATCATGATGCATAGCAGAATAAAAAAAAAAATTCTTCCTATGAAGTATACAGTGAATGTCAGGAGCGTGGTAAAAAAGAGACCTCATGGGTTAAATAGTTTTATAAAAAAGGGCCTTGCTGCTCAGACTAAAAAGCAGAGCCTTGCTGCTCACACTAAAAAGCATTGCTGCTTTAATAACTAAGACAAGTAAAACCATTAGGACCTCTGATTTTACTTTCTTTGCTAGATTAATTTTGTCTGAAGTCTGAATTGCATTTATTTAAATCGTTTGTGTTATTTCAGATTGCAGAAATAATAGATGAGCGTCCAGACGAAGTCAAGCAGCTTGAAGTCTTCAGAACTAGCAACAAGTGGAAAGTTCTTGGAGGTGAGGCGTTAAATATTTAACAGCAGATATATTAGCGCTGTTGAATTCAGCTTTTATAGGAAAATACCCAACTTTCCACCATATCACCACATTACATCATGCTGTCATTGGCATGATTCTCCTCTACTAGCATGCTTTAGGTGTGTTATTTCTTAAATGTACATATGCTGTCTGGTTTCCATTATTAATATGCATTTTGTCATTTACTCTCTGTGACGCAGCCACAAATGAGGATTCCCAAGACACCCCAGATTCAGTAATGAGGTAACAGGGTGTTTATTTATTTATTGTTTATATCTTGAATTTGAATGTCAGCAATGAATTTGAAGGCTTTAATGTTCTGTTTATCACACTTCTAGGTCAGACGTAAAAGAGAATAGAAAAACCAGACACGATTCTCCTGATAGTTCTCCAGTACGGAGAGGTAGGCATGATTCTCCTGATCTGTCACCCAAGAGGCACGACTCTCCTGATCTGTCACCCAAGAGGAAGTCTCGGCACGACTCTCCTGATCTGTCACCCAAGAGGAAGTCTCGGCACGACTCTCCTGATTTGTCACCCAAGAGGAAGTCTCGGCACGACTCTCCTGATCCGTCACCTAAGAGAAGATCGCGCCATGATTCTCCAGATCTTTCGCCCAAGAGGCAATCTCGCCATGACTCTCCTGATCTTTCACCTAAGAGGAAATCTCGCCATGATTCCCCAGACCTTTCACCTCCCAGACACAGGGCAGACACCAAACACAGACGGCACGACTCCTCGTCTCCTTCTCCTCCACGAAAAACACAAAAACACCATCATAAAGGTAAAAAACAATTTCTTATCCTTGTACCTTATTCTCACGATTGTTCCTTAATAAATATATAAAATATCTTGTGTCTGTTTAACAGATTCCCCACAGAGAGAAAAGTCCAAATCCTCTTCAGCTGGACGTGTACCAGACATGGACCTGTCCCCACCACGAAGACGTCCTAACTCCAGATGGGACTCAGACTCTAATCTGTCTCCCCCAAGGAAAAGAGTACAGGGAGGATCGGATTCTGACCTGCCCCCTTCCAGGAAGAGGCCACAGAACAAACGTGGATCGGACTCAGATCTCTCTCCTCCTCGTAGGGCTCGCTCCCCTGCTGCACAGTCTGTAAGCATGACGCTGCTCAGAATAAAATGAGTGCTATGTACGTGATAACTGCAGTAACAGAAAATAACCTTTCCCAGTCTTTCTCATGATAGGAAGTAGAACACAGGCAAACTTGTATGTAAATAATATCCATGAATAATTTTCTGTTCAGCTGATCTTGATATCACCCCCAGTGTTTTCCGGGTGTTTAATTTGTTTTATAGGGGTTACTGGATGATGATTAAAAGTGGTGTGGGTTAAAAACGATAATCTTTGCCTCATTCACACTTTACAACATACAATGTACTAAGAATGGGAATCACCAGTCACCAGCTGATACGATATTATAACGATACCTAGGTGTTGGTTCTAAAAGTATCATGATTTTACATTCCATTTTCCCCTGATTTTTTTTACAATTTTAACCCTTTAAAAAAAGTTTAAAGGTTGATTGTTATTTAAATGTAGACTGTTTCTTATAACATTAGTTTTTTCACTTAAAACCAAGTGGAGCTTTTCAACAATACAAACCAACTTCAAATACAAGAGTTTAAGATTTTACTTCAAATTAAATCAAGCAAAGAAGCTTGATTTTTACTCAGCAACACGTGTCTGTTATGTTATCCGCAGTAGTTATTTCTAAACAGACATTAAATAATTCACTCCTACCACAAGGGATAAAAATGTATAAATTCTGCAGAGTGTAGGATTATAAACGGCTGTTTTTTTTTTTTTTTACCTTCTCAAACCATGTTTTTTTTTTTTTTTTTTTTTTCCGGTCTCAAAACTCAACTTGACAGTGATCACGCGAGTTGAGTAGCTACAAGTAGGCAAATGCATTCAGCTTTTCACGCGGGGATTCTAAAGGACATGATTTTCTAAAATCATTAGTGCATTTGGTGTTTTGTGACTGTTGTAAGCGTTTGGTATGAGTGGATTTGAAGAAGAAGGCAGATCATTGCCTTTTTTTTTTTTTTTGATAATGATTCAAGATTCAATTCAAGATTCAAATAACTTTATTAATCCCAGAGGGAAATTGCAGCGCCCTAAAAATGAGTTCTCTGTTGCGCCACCCGGAAGCTTCTGCACTCGGTGTAGAATCTTTTATATCTGAGGCTGATAAATCACAAGTCACGGCCAATCAAACTCAAAACCATCCGATTCTGATCACTGCCCGATCGATTCGTTCATCTCCTAGTTTAAAGCCAATTGAACTTCATTTAATATTTTTTTGGATTTAGTTTTTTGTTTTGTTGTAAACTGTTCAAAATGACTCTCATTAAGTTCTTTGCAGTTTGTCAACCTGTCATTTTGATGATCTTAATCTTTTTAAAGAACGAATTTTAATTCTTTAATCTAATTGCATGCAGGGGCCTCAAATGTTATCTGGTGGAGCTGCCGGTCTAGTGTCGTCCGAAATCCTGCGGAAAGAGAAGAAAGAAATGCGAAGACTGGAAAAACATAACCGCCCACTGGAAGGTATTTGATTAAAAACTGTAAATAGGACTGTATTTCTAGCACTGTAGTTCTTTTATGAGTTGTAATACTTAAACCCTTAACTTTGGCTGTTAATTTTCCTCAGACGAGTCCCGTCATGCAGAGACCATTTTTAGAGATAAAACGGGAAAGAAGCGTGACCTGGAGTCCGAGCATGCCGAGCAGAGCAGGAAAGCGGGGGAGAAGGCAGAGAGGGATGAGAAATATGCACAGTGGGGTAAAGGGTGAGGATTTTACAGTCTATATGGACAAAGTACAGTGGAAAATGTCATTATATAGAAATAAAGCACTGCATGATGCAGCCTTGCATTAAGCTAAGTTACTATTACCGCTATTATTCTGGAATAATTGTCACACATTTTTATTTTTATTTTTTCCATTTATAGTAACTAGTGCAAGATTTATTTATCTGGCGTTATAAAAGCTCATCATTTCACATTTTCTCTCTCTCTCTCTCTCTCTCTCTCTCTCTCTCTCTCATACACAGAGTGGTGCAGAGTCAGATGCAGCAGGAGAATGTAGCCAATGCTCTCAGAGAGGCTCAGAAGCCGCTGGCACGTCACATTGATGATGAAGATCTGGACAAAATGCTAAGAGAGCAGGAGAGAGAGGGAGACCCGATGGCCGCTCTTCTGCGCAGGAAGAAGGAGAAGAATGCGAAAACCAAAGGGATCAAAGGTGAGGACTGATGAGAGTAAGAGCAGTAAAACTAACAGACCGCAATAAAGCATTCATTAATGAGTTACCAGCTTGCATATAGCATTATTTTAAAAAAAGCAGTAAATATGAGGAGCCTCAGATATATATATATGACATTTCTGATCGTAAATTACACCAATGTTTACGCGAATTAGGAAACAAGCCTCTTAGTTCTGTTTTATATATAGGCAAAATAAATATTCGCTAACTGAAAAATCATCCAGTGTTTATCAGTGTTTCCCAAAGTTTGGGACGTGGTACCCCCCGATGGGTAATGATGGTACTTCAGGTGGGAAGAGAGCAATCATTTCCAATAAATAAAAGTTTAATTTTTTTGTTTTGAAAAGTAAGTTTGAAATGACTAATAAATATTTATTATTTAATTTTATTTATAGTATTTATGAAATAAATAACCAATAAAAAAGGTCTAGGATTTAACTTCTGTGTTAACTTTCATTTAAATGCCATCATAATTTCTGATTGTAATGACAAAAGGAACGTTTTTAATGGAGAGCCTTTCTCCAAACTTTTATTGTAAAGTGTCATGGTCTCAGAATACAGGCTTGAAAATTTACTTTTTGCATTTATGTTATGTTAAAATTTTTTTTTTTTTTTTTTTACACACATTTGTTGCTTTACACAGTATGCCATCCATGGACAAATTTGGACCTTACCATATCAGGGTGCCTCAGCAGAAATTGAGATTTATCAGACCAGGGTGTTGTCACTCATCTAACTCATTGATGTGTTGTGCATTTTAAGATGCTTTTCTGCTCAAGATTACAGAGTGGATATGGGAGTTATTGTAGTCTTTCTGTCAGCCCAGTCTATTGACTTTTATCATCACCAAGGCATTTGCATTTGCAGATCTTTTGTTTCTGGGTGCTTGGTCTTTAATGCCCCATTCTAAGTAAACTATAGAGAGGGCATCACTAAATTGCGAACCCATGGTCCGGATTTGGACCTAGTGACAGTTCTGTCTGGTGCCTTATGCTTTTCTGATAATGAGGACAATTACAGTAGTATACTACTAAACTAGCTCTTCTTTCATGGAAGTTGGGTTGGATATATGCATCTTTCAACAGGGCCAATTGACTCAATGCTATAGACCGGATGTGCCGATGAAACTGGATCTAAAGCGCGACAATGCATGACTTACTCAAAGATTTATTCAACAATAAAAAGCAGTAATGCGAAGTGCCACTATGAGGCAGAACATGGGTTGTTGAAGCAAACACTACTAAAGATAATTGTATTCCATAAAGTACAAAAAAAATCCCAAGGCCATCAAAGATCAAACTGTTCACATGTTTAACATAGTTATTAAACATTGGCAATAAATATTATTTAAATGCTATGGAAATTTGAAACTTTTTTTTTTTTTTATAGACCGGACTGTAAATACAGTCAGAGATCTGAATGCTAACACAAAAATGAAATTCGGACCTCAGCTTGAAGACCATTTTATTGACCGGGCCTTCTTAAATTCAGTACCCCTGTTCTCAAGAATATTTTGTATTAAATTTACAAACGATCCGCAGTTAAAGAGATCCTTAAACAGCAGTGATGCCAAGCTTAAGATCACAGAGATTACATTATTAATGAGGTTAATGTGCACGGTACCTAAAGCTGGCCTGTACAGTATCTGGATGATTTTGAGTTGTTTTAATAGATAATTGCTTAAATAACTTGGTCTACAAAGTTTTCTAATAAAGCGCTCAATAAGTGTGCAGTATATGCCATTTAGGCCTTTTTCCTGTTGATTTCTGCTTGTCCTTCTGCTTGTTGCGTTTCTAACAAATTCTAATCATTTGTAATTCTGTATTCGTTGCATCTGACCTGATCACGTCAACACCTTATACCTTTATTATAATTTTTATTATTATTGTTATTATTATATTGATGTTTAATGTGTTTTTTTTTTTTTTTCTTTTTAGAGAGACCTCGTTATCGGGGTCCTCCTCCACCCCCAAATCGCTTCAACATCATGCCTGGATATCGCTGGGATGGAGTAGACAGGTCAATTTTTTTTTTTTTTTATCTATAATAATTATAGCAGGTATCAACTGTCTTTCCCTCACTGGCCTATATATTTTTTTTTCCTCTTTCTCTTCTGAACTTTATAAAATGACTAAAGATTTGTCCTGTGTAGTAAAACTTGAAGGCTTTTAAAGCATAACTTAAATATATGTTGCTTTCTTTTAAATAAAACATTTTAAACCCATTTATTATAAGCCTTCGATTATGTAACAGAGACACTATTTAAATCACTGTGTATATGTCCACTATAGAAACCATAGCATTTTAGAATGAATAGATTAATATAAAGGATCAAGAATTCAAAAGTGCTACGTAATTGATAAGATTTACTGTATTTATTGTACATATGGACCAAACAACATAAGTATTATGGCATATACAGCCATACACAAGACTGATGGAGCATTTATTAAATCTTTTTTCTTCTCTTCCCTGGTGTGTAGGTCTAATGGATTTGAGCAGAAACGCTTTACCAGAATGGCAGATAAGAAAGCTTTGCAGGAGGAAGCGTACAAATGGAGTGTGGAGGACATGTAGACACATCAGGAAGGGTGTGCGTGTGTGCGTACACACTTCCTTGCAAGAGAGAGAGAGTGTGTGTGTGTATATGTGGATTTGTGTGTGAGAGCGTGTGTGTGTTTTTTTGTTTGTTTTTTTTCCTAATTCACCAGCATGGACCTAGTTGTCTGAAAAAACGTTTTGATGGAAATGTCATTACTTTATTGACTATGTTGATCGACCAAACTACATACAAAACATTTTGTGTATTTTAAGGACTTCACCAGTTGTATATGTGAATCTGGATTTTTGTGAGGATTATTAAATGTTGTGTTTTCCTAATGTCGAATCCAAATATGTGGGGGTTTTTGTTTTATTTTTTTTCTTAACGAATGATTTGTTTAAATCACCACATCATGTGTAGCTAAAAACCGTGGTGTTCACTATAATAGGGAAAACTGTCTCTAAGCACAAGATGGTGCTTTTCACTTGGTGGTGATCGTTCTGATTGGTCTTTCCTCTGATAGCTAAGGAATAGCATTTGAAATTTCCAATATTAGGTAAGAGTACAAATACAAAATAGAAGCAAAAGAAGAACATTGAGAATCAAGTGATGTAAATGGCGATTAGCCTAACCTGCGTGTTTTTGACTGCAGGAGGAAAGTCACCAAGCATGGGGATAACATATAGTACAAACTCCACAGACACACACACACAAGGTAGGAATCGAACCCTGGAGGTGCAAGGCCACAGTGCTAAGGACTATAACCACTGTGCTGCCATCAAGACATGATGTGTATTATAAATCTCTACACTCATATGTAGATCTTCATGAGTATCATACAAACACTTGTTTAGGTGGTTTATTGCATTTCACACATGCATTTCACTGTGTGACTTACTGTAATCTACAGTATAAACAGTGCAACCGTCCTAATTTAAGTCACGGTTTATTTCAATACACTTACTGCATTTCACCATCCAGTCCCCATCTACTAATCTTTGAGAGGACATTGAAGAACTTGTCATGTTCATGAAACCAGTTTGGTTGAAAACTGACTTGGTCTTCTGCTTTAGCACATCTGCCTTAAGTTTTAACTGGCCATTCTTCCTAAACCTCTCTCATCAACGAGGTGTTTTTACCTTTACTGCAGCATTCTGAGCAAATTGTAGACTGTTGTTTGTGAAAATCCCAGGAAATCAGCATGCATTAGAGATACTCGAACCAGAATGTCTGGCACCAACAATCATATCATGCTCATAATAAGGGAGATCACATCCCCATTCTGATGGTTGAGTTGAACATCAGCTGGTATTTGCATAATTTTATCCATTGCACTGCAGCCACACGATTGGCTGATTAGGTAATTTCATGCATGTTCAGGTGTTCCTAATGAAGTGCTTGTTGTGTGTAGATCTACAGTACTTTGCAATTGAATTAGTAAAAACACTTTTTTCAACCAAATCGTTTACTAATACATTTTATGAGTGAATAAATAATCAGTGGTGATATTTGAAGTAGGTATATGGATTTGGAGAGACAGATAAAAAATTTATTATAGTACATTAGGCATGAAAATTTAAATGCAAAGTTTAAACATTCAATATTTCTGATTACATTTTGAGTAGAATGGAAAATGGTGTTAATTAGATTTTTGCTCCTTTGTGCCTTTAACAGTGTGATCTGGTAGTCTGATAGTGATTTTGGAAGAGCAGCAGTTGTAAACAGTCCTATTATTCTTCTTTCTGTGGTTCAGTTAGACACTACGGACGTCTCCAAGTCATCTACTGCTCTCTGAATCTGAGCTGGAAGCTTTAATGCGGCTTAACACAGTTTAGGTGTCTTCTCTTTGAGCGACAGTTGCGCCTTCACTTGAACCAGAGGAGGACGTGGATGAAGAGAGATGTCCCATCCGGGGTAGGTCTCCATTTGGACTGTCTTAAAGTCACCCCTGCAATAAAGTAATTCCTTTTGAGATGGTAAAATGATAAAATATGCAAACATCCATCAAATGAGTGCCTAAATATTAGTCTATCCAGCATATAAGTAACGTTGCTTGCCTCAGTGTTGGGTTGATTGCAAGGTTATCAGGGCGGGGCAGGGCTTGAAGTCTCCTCCCATATATGCACTGTGGTCGAACAAAGCTCTGTTGGTAGTGTGTTTGGTAGTGAGCTGTTGGAGTCCTCTCACGTCTTAATGGGATTTTTCTCATCATCATCATCATCAAAGGACCACCATGTAAAGCCTGAGCTTGATAAGCCTCTTGGTTGGTTGTTATGTAACTGTGATCCCCTATAGTAGTGAATAATTAAGGGTTTAAACATTTTTTAGTAATTTTGGGCACAAAGTGTGTCTGGTCCATACACCCTTAGAACAAGCAATGCATTTATACACTGGGTCTCATTGATTAATCTTATACAAGGGATGTACATTTATCAATTGAGAGGTTATTCAAATTACACATGTTGGTAGAGTAACTCTTCCTCAACATAGTCTGCATAATAAGTGATGCATTCGTGCCCTTACTGAACCTGACTCTTGAATCCTTTTTGAAGATCCCTTGACGAGCTATATGCACAGATGGATGATGCAGTTTAAACAAGAGGAAATCAGCATTGAGGACCAACCATGCAATAGGAGGTCTTCAACTGCAGCAAAGAGAATTTGATTTTGGGTTTAATGAAATTGGTGGAAATGCATCGCTCGTGATGGAGATTATGTTGAGTGGTACAGTTGTATAGATTAACTCTAGTTATGCTAATAATTACTCCACTGTCAGTTAAGAAAAAAGTTATGCCCACTTTTACAATAATTGTAGTAAAAATTAGTATAAAAATGTTTTCCCAGCTAACTTTAAATAAACTGATTTTGATCAATACAAACCACCAGTAAATTGTCGTTACCAATCACTCGTAAATTAATAATCAAGGTACAGCTGATATACACAGCTGCGCAAGCATAATTCCATAAAATCTATAATCAGATCAACCAATTGGCAATTAAATTGCCAGAGCACAGCTTGTGATAAATTTGCCATTAATTTCTAATATCCTATTTTGCTTTTATCAGAATACCATTTATCTTGCCTTTTATCTGTTTTAATTAAATCATTTTTGCTTTAAGTATCTCCTCATTTTTAGGATTGCATCCTTTTAGCTTATTAAAATTAAATAAAATTATATTTGCATTTGAAAAATATGTGCAGTTAAAACTCGACAGGTTCACATTAGGAAGTCTATTCATGCACATGAATATTTTCACAAACTCAAGTGCTTTTCAGATATTTTTTTCTAAATTAACTTAATTTTTACGAAAACCAATTTGTTTTTTACTTGATGACACTGGTTCATGTTAAACCTGTGAATGTAGCATGTTATGCATCTGTTTAATAAAGGAATCTGCCTCACCCTCTAGAACCAGACTGCACTTTAGCATTTGCTTTGGTTCAGTCCTGGAATAGGGTTTGGGGCCAAAAGCTATTTCTGATGTAGTCACCATCTTTTCATGCTTATCTGGGTAAAGCAATAAACCTGACAGAAAAATAAAACATTCAGAATGATTAGAAATGTTATATAATATAATATGATATGATATGATATGATATGATATGATATGATATAATATATAATATACAGGTGCTTCTCAATAAATGAGAATATCATCAAAAAGTTGATTAAAAAAAGACCCTATAGAGAATCTATGAAGTATTGTGAAGAGTAAGATGCGAGACACCAGACTTAAAGCGCAGAATAGCTGAAAGCTGCTCTCAAAGCAACCTGGGCGTCCATAACACCTCAGCATTGCCGCAGACTGATTGCCTCCATACGATGTCACATTGCTGCAGTAAATCATGCAAATGGAGCTCCGGCCAAGTATTAAGTGCTATACATGTTCATACTTTTCAGTCCAACATTTCTGTGTTAAAAATCTTTTTTATTAGTCTTAAGTAATATTCTAATTTTCTGAGATACTGAATTTTGGGTTTTCATTAGCTGTAAGCCATAATAAAAAAATTTAAATGAAAAGAAATAAACACTTGAAACATTATAAGCCTGTGTGTAATGAATCTATATAATATATGAGTTTCAATTTTTAAATTGAATTACTGAAATTAATCAACTTTTCGATGATATTCTATTTTACTAAGAAGCCCCTGTACATCACTGTCACTGTGTTCTAACAAGTGAAGTCATACTATATACGTAATAAACTTATAGCTAATAGCTAAAAGTATACACTTTAAATATCAACTAAACTATTCAGAGTTAGAGGAATAGTTCCTCAGCCCTTTTGTACTGAAAGTAACTTATCAATCAAGGTCTTTTTTAAAATTTCACTCATTGTGGCTCTAGAGAAAACTTTTTTTTGCTACAATTACTAGATTTAAGATAAATGATGTCAAATGCAATCATATAAGACTGACCAAATTGCTACTTTAATGTAATTAAATTTGTTGTTTTTGTCATACTTTGTCATACATCATTAGCATATTACCTGCCACAGGAGGAAGTTCCCCCACCTGTGGAAAAGCTTGCAAGGGCTTTACCCTTTGAGCATTTTTAAGATGCAGCAGTCTAACATGGAAATCATGACGAGTGCGAGGAAGTGGGCATAACTGCTTTGTTAGCGGCCTTTTTTGTGTGGCCATTACTTTGTCTGCACTAAAGAGAGAGAAAAAAGCTTGTTAGTACACATTTACCATTTACAGTATGTTGTCTGTGCTGGGTTGCCATGATACTGTGGCATGATACCAAGGAACACCGCTTGTGTTACTAATGCCCAGAGTAAGTGTTAGACATTAGTGTTGCACGAATACTTGGTGCACAGTAATGTGCTGTTTAATCGTAGTGCACTGTATATCTACTTTCACATTTGACAGCAGTTTACATCAAATTGTATTTATTGGCCATTTTTCCATTCATCCATCCATCCATCAATGAATCTCTGTACTCCAACTAGGGACTGTGGAGCCCAATTGTGACATTGTATTTATTCCCATATTTATGATTATAGTAGGACATTTGGTCAATATTTACACATGCATTCACACACTACTGGCAATTAGCCTAATCGACATGTCTTTGGACTGTGGGAGAAAAACAGATTACCCGGAGGAAATCCACCAGACCATGAGGCAAGAATCGAACCGGGACCCTGGAGGTGCATCATTTGACAGTGCCAACCACTAAGCCACCCTGCCTCCCTAATTTTTTTATTACTATGGTTTAATTAATATTTATGAGGTCAGGAATGTGCAATATAGAGTGAAGTTCTTTTTATCTGCAAAACCTAGGCAATTTGATGAATTAAATCTTTTTTATTTCAATCAGTGACCAATTCTCTGTTGCCAGCACTGAGTTGGTAGAGGATTGTCTGTCAGGGTATCTACAGTATCTTGTCTAAAGAAATGAAAACATGGGGTTTAATGACTGTAAAAACTAAATATCTTACTATACTTGATTATGTTATGCAAACTATGTTTAAGTTTCTAGGTAACCATAACATGACTCTGGGCTGCATATTAGAGCTTCTACTTGCCTGGTGGCATAATCATTTATGGCTTGTTTACTTTAAAACATCTGTATTTCAATTCAAATGAATGTAATTTTATTTTATTTTATAATGCTTTTAAATGCATAATGGGCATTATCATGAAGTGGCTTTACATAAATGTTAATTCTGGATATACATTTAAATTGTAAACTTATTTTTTATTTGATTTATGCTTTTTTAAATTAATCAATTTATCCCTAATGAGCAAGCCAGAGGCAAAAGTGGCAAGAAAATCCTCCCTGGGAAGATATCAGATTTTGCAGTAAACTCTATCTTTATGTTTAACCATTATCTAACTTTAATGTATATACTGTTTTGATTGCAAATAAATACTCACCTTTTGTGTGCTTGACTAATAATCGCAAAAATTCTATGATTCCGGTTGTTCTAGTAGTTCATCTAAGCAAGAACTATAGCAGCTCTGTTTTTCTTACATTCTTACAACAGGCTTGATTGAAATCTGCTGTAAGCTTTAGTTGATGGTGGTTGCCATGGCTGGCCTATTCTTTTCAAAAGCCTTTGAGTGAAGTAATCAGCTCAAGAACAATAAGACCCACAGCAGTAAATGACACCAAGTTTGTGCATACTCTAGGGGATACCTACCTTAATATTCATACCTAGTGTACCTAGTGATTTGGAACAAATGCACTAATCATTCATAACTTTAAAACTGTTAGCATCAAAAACACCTTGGTTTTAAGTTTTCCCTTGTGCCATCGGGCATCTTTGGCCCTTCAGGGCATGGATCCGCAAGACCTCTGTCATGTGCTGTGTTGTCTGGCACTGGGATATTAGTGACGAATCCTTTGGGTGCTGTGGTATGTGCGATGGGACCTCTGTGAAGCGGAGTTGATTGTCCAGTAATAATAATCATTGATAATCAATGTTATTCAATTCACCTGGCAGTGATGTTACTGTTATGGCTGATCAGTATATTGGGTTATGAATGGGTTCTGACAAAATATGTTTGAACATTACTTAGATTAAGTGTTATATATTTTATGGTCTATATAGTGCCGTATCATCATATTGCTTTTGATAATTGTTGTTTTTTCCTTGGAATTCAACATAATTCCAATATATACTAACTATTAATAATAATAAAAGAAATAGTATAGTTTTAAAGTTGCTACAGGTTAAAAGCTAATTATTTAATACATGTAACATCCCTGCTCATACACAAAATTTCACGTCACTTCATTCTGTCAAAATATTTCATATGAATGAAAGAACATGCAAATGACAAGTGCATAACAGCTGTATGTCAGAATGTTGTTGTAAGGTCTTCAGTAATTCGCAACTTTTTGCCAGAAACCTAAAAGTGAAAAAAGATTATGATTTTAAATAATTTCATTAAATTTAAAAATAATAAAGATAATAAATTATGTAACTAATTTACATTAGTAAATAAAATGTATAATATATATATATAAACACTGGCATTAGCAAACCGTTGAATTATTTTTGGCAGCACGGTGGTGTAGTGGTAGATTATTATTATTATTTTCTTGCAAGTATTTGCTGTCAATATGTGTATGTTTGCATCGGATTTTGCTGTAAGCTTGCAATTAATTTATATTCATAATCCATTCCATTTGTGTCATTTGTTCCAGCAACCTGCCCAAGAGTCCAAGAACATTACAGCCTTAAAGGTTTTATTTCTTTTTATTTTAGCTTTATTTTTGTGTACAACAAATTGTCAGCCATGTAATTACATTCTTTTGTTTGCAAAACTATTCCATTTGTTCATGATTTAAAAAAAAAAAAGGTTCTTTGTTAAGATACTGAAAAATGCTTAAAAAAAAGCAAAGAAAAATAAGGCAGAAACAATCATTTGAAATCATTGAGCTCTTAAGGTCAATTAATTAGATAAGACTCATAAACGGTTTCATTTTTTTCTGAATACTTATGATGGGAAAAGTAGGAAGCCAGTAAATGTACTATCAGCATCTTTACCCATGATCAGACTTGATTTAGTGCACACGTACACACCCACAGTTTCATCATTTTTTACGTTCAGGACTACAGACCCAGAGGACAGTAGCACTCCATTCGAAAAATCACACATTTTTAACACCTCTTTATCCTGGTGCTTAATGCACAGGCAAGCGGTCTGTGATGCAGACACGTGGTACACAAAGTAATAAATCCCTGACTGTTTGGCTCTGAAAAGACCATTACTGATTCTATCACCCGGCTTCTCAGAAGAGACAACATCTTCAAATTCAAGGATTTTATTTGGCATCACAGTTGTTCTGCCAGGAGTACCTCTTTTATTAGAGAAAAATACGGGTTTGACATCTGAGCTTATGTGAAATATTCCCTTTAAGCCTTTTGGTCCCTTTTGTCCTGGTAAACCAACTGCCCCTTCACCCCCCTTGGGTCCCGGTCTCCCAGGCCGTCCAGGCTCACCCATTTCACCCTTGGCTCCCTTTACCGGCTGAGTGTCTTCACCTACATGCAAATAGTTATCAATCATTAAAAATCATTTTTTTGTGTAGTTTTCATTACATTTTATGTTTCTTGTGCTAAAACAAACAACAGAATATATAAAATGTAACATAGTCAATATATATTACTGAAAAGAGACTCTCCACAGTGTCTTTAAATATCTTGCTTTTAATAACATTAAATGTAAGATATCTTTAAGTTAGATTTTTTTTTTTTTTTTACCAGAATCTCCTTTTTCTCCCCTTGGTCCATGTTTTCCATTAGTACCAGGAGTTCCTGGGATGCCTGGCACACCAGGGTATCCTGTGTAGCCTTTACATGTGTCTGCGACAGAGGGGGTCACAACCCATAGCAAAACACTAGGTAGAATGGCATACACTGACAAGTATACCTGCAAAATAATAATAATAATAATAATAATAATAATAATAACAATAATAATGACAAGAAGAATAAGAATATTATCCTTGTGCTAATGGACTAATAAAAAAATTTGTGCTATTTTTTTGTTATTATTTTGTTATTACCTATGTTAATATTCCTTATTATCTCTTATAAAATGTATTTTTAATCAGTTGTCTTACCATCGTTCCAAGAAATCTCCACACCGTGTTTGAGAAATCAGCGACAACCTCGAGTATGAGAGACGAAAAAACTAATCATTTCCCACAAGAACAAATTCCGGTTTTCATTTCTCTCTTCAAATGGAGAACATCAGTATTGCACAATATAGACGAGGAAGAAATAAAATGCACATTCAGCACGTATTAGTCCTGGATTGAGTAATATATTAAAAAAATATTTTAAAAGATGTTTTTCGCTTGCATTAGCAAATTACAGCAAAACATGCAGAAATAGAACATCCTGTGCAGGGAAAAAGTTACAAGATTAGCAAAATTTTAGAGCTCTTGTATTTAAATGCTCATGGTTGATGATAAACATGGTAGCACGCTGGCATAGTGATTAGCACTGTGGCCCTGCACCTTCAAGCTGTTTAGGGGTCTGTGGAAGTTTGCATGTTTTTCCTGCGCATGGTGGGATTCCTCTGGGTACTCTGGTTTTCTACCAAACATATGCAACTAAGGCTAATTGATAAGAGAGGGTTAATGCTTAAAGGAAAACAACATGTAACAATTTCCATTAATAGATGGTATTTTTATGTTACCATATTATATGAAGTTACAGTAGTTTTCAAATTAAACCACTGAAGATCCATTTATGTAAGGGTGCTACGATTTAACATTTCTTATTTTTTGTATTCTGCCAGGGCGGCTCATTGGCTAAGTGGTTAGCACTGTCACCTTGCATCTCCAGGATCCTTGTTCAATTCCCGAACAGGCTCGATCCCCGCCTCTGTGTGAATGGAGTTTGCATGTTCTCCACATGCTTGGTGGGTTTCCTCCCACAGTTCAAAG
The DNA here is from genome assembly GCF_024256425.1 of Clarias gariepinus. NCBI lineage: Eukaryota > Metazoa > Chordata > Actinopteri > Siluriformes > Clariidae > Clarias > Clarias gariepinus. The sequence continues at coordinate 11,239,821 of NC_071118.1, read as the reverse complement.
ACATACATATTAGGCTAACTGGTGTTTCCTAATTGCCCCTAGGTGTGTGTGAGTGTGTGTATGTGTGTGCTCTGTGATGGATTGACAACCATCAGTCCAGGATGTAGTGAGTGAGTGTGTTCTGCCAGTACTGTCCTCATTTTGTAGTAACCAGTGCACACAACTTCCATAAATTTTCTTTTCATTTTGTGAAGTTGCTTTGAGACAATGATCATTGTTAAAAGCACTAAATAAAAAAATTTGAATTGAAATGAATTAAACATATATATTTCACAGTTACAGTGTATGTACAGTTTATTGGTGCTGAAGAACGTTATTGTTCTGCCTTAATGAAAGTGTTCGTCATAAGTTCCTTTAATAGCTAGTGCTTCCCAGCCTCCAGAAATTAGTGTTCTACCCAAATGAATGGGTTAAATAAGCATTTTAAAGAGTTTATTAGCAATTATTAGGTAATTGGATTTTTGTTTTTTATTTTATGTTTTTGCTTTTGTCATGTCAATGTTCTGGCAGTGCAAAAAATACTGGACAATTAGACACACCCTAACAGACTAAGGGATATCCCAACCACACACACGCGGAAAACTGAAAACAGAAAAAAACAAGGTGTTTATCAACCCTCTTATTCTTCTTAGCATTAGTTATTCTTATTCTTATTATTGTTGTTGTTATTTAATTTAATTGAACTTGTGCAAAACCTCCTTCTTTCTGAAAATACCTGTTTGCACTGCACTGTTTTCTCCAAGATCCATGTCCCATTATACTGTACATCAATTCCACTGTGTATATTATTGTATTAATATTTTAGTGCAGTTATCTTTTGTTTATTCTTTAGCATTTTCTTTATTGCTGCTGTTTTCTGAGAGCAACCAAACAAACTCCATTGTATTACTACAATGATCTCTTTTCTACAAAGTCTCTTTATCTTTAACTTTAAGACACCCCACAGGAAGGGCAACTAAAGAGGGCTATTGCATCTATAATATTGTATATATTGAGACAACAGAAACAAAAGTAGCTTGTTTTATTCCAGTAGCATTTTATTAGTAGCATGGAAATCAAAATGACATTTTGTGCTCTTGAAAGTACAGATCATGATTGTAAATGTGAAACCTTATGTAATCTGTTGTGTTTTGTACAACACTGAAGAAACCCCTCAGTGAGCATAAAGCAAAAAACCAGAGAAGACACTGTCGCCTTGGCCTCCCTCTGCGTACATGCCATTTACTCTGTCATTAGCCTCCAACCAGACTTTACTGTTTTGCTGCAAGTACACAGCAACACCTCCTGAACTCACATTAAATTCATCTTGAATATGGTCACAGAAAGTAAACTTTTTATTTCCATCAATCATGAGCTTAACACAAAGGGTCTTATCATGGGACGTTGCATGATATACAAAATAGTAGGTACCAGGGATGTGACACTGAAATTTACCCTCATTAAGATTAAAGTGGCGTTGTTCATTGTTGATCTCCCTTATGAAGATGATTGGGGTATCAGATCGGGGTGGTGAGTTGTTTTCACGAGATACACAGAAAGCAGACTGTGGTTTAGATTCACTTGACTCTCCTTTGTCCCCAGGTGGACCCTGTGGTCCTGGTGGGCCCTGATCACCAGATGGACCTCTTTTTCCCTGAGACCCTTTTATGCCGGGTTCCCCTTTTTGCCCTTTAGTCGCTTTGTTCACCAGGTCCAATGTGCGTCCTGTTGAGATAAACACATAGTCCTAAATCAACCACATAGGACTATTATTTTTTAAGTTAACATTCCTGGAAATGCGGCCACTTAAATGTCAGAAGGACAGAGCCTTAGTCAATCAATCAATCAACCAATCAATTAATCAATTTGGAACCCACTTTTCATTATGCAAAAGTTTAATCATTCGAAGTGGAACCTTATGACATAGGATTGCTCTTTCCATAACAGTTACAATTAGAACCCCTTTAAAACACCTTTCAGAAGCATTCAGAAATCCATTGCAGTCCAACATATGCTATGCTTAAAGTACTGTAATAGACTGATCACCATTCTCATCACTTGTTTTTGTTTATTGTACTGTGTAAATGAATCACTACAGAATTTTTTTTTACATATTTTATTTTTTAAAGCTGATTTTTTCGAATCATCTTTAAAAAAACATAACTTCCTAATCCAGTATGGATATTCCATTCTATTCATCATGGAGTGTTAAGGAATGCAAAAAGTACAACTGAACAAAGTACTGCTTACCTGCTTCGCCTTTCTCACCCTTTTCACCATCACTGCCATCGCGTCCAGGAATTCCGGGAATACCCGGCAGTCCAGGTGTGCCTGCCTGACATGTGTCTTGAGCAGCTACAGTGCAAAGCCACACTCCCAACAGAGCTCCAAATATAAGCCTAAGGTTAAACATGGCTAACGCAGAACATCAGGTTGTCCTTGGCTGTGTAAGTGCAAGTTTTAAAGAGTCCAAGTCACTGAAATGTTTTGTCAATCACTAGAAATTTTCTGTGTTCCTCTTTTCAAAACTGCACTGTAAAGGCACCGCCTTTAGATCCCTACTCAGACCTACTAGTGCTTGTAGTTTCAATTACAAGTTATGACCTAAACTATTTAAACTAGATTAGATTTTTAAGCTAATTTAATTCTTTGTGAACAAAATGTTCAGCTCAAAAAGTCTTCAGTAAGTGTTTCTGACCTTATACAAGTGTTGGACGAGTACACTCTTCACCCCCTTTTTTACAATCCATGTGTTAGAAGCTTTTTTTTTAATAGTTCCATTGTTGCAAGTATATTTTGCAACTTACTCAGTAGACCTTCAGGAACATTTTTTTTTTTTTTTTTTCAAAGTGATCATTAAATATTTTAATTACACTAGGTTCATTTTCATTGTATGACTTCTGTATATGTATGTATACTACACCAGAGATAATGTAAATGTTTTTCAGTATTTGGGCTTAGGGGATTACTTATGCAATCACTCATGCAATTTGTATGTTTTTGTTTATATACGTTCCTTGTCTTTTTATTTTAATAAATTTTGTCTAGCTTTTATTTTGTGTATCTTTTTTGTCTTTCGGCTGTTCCCTTTCAGGGCTTGCCATAGCAAATCTTCTGCCTCCACCTAACCCTACCTTCTGCATCCTCTTCTCTCAAACCAACTAACTTCATGTATAATTCTTGCATATAACTCCAGTTAGGTCTGTTGGGTAATAATGCAAGGTAATACATACCAAATTAATTTAATGATGTAGTTAGACAAAGCAAACTTCTGATTTAAATTTTCTTGTTTTTTTTCTTAAATCACTCTTTAAGAGTTAAATTTACAGTCATTTTTTTATTTATAATCATGTTTCTTCAGCCTTTCTTCAGTACCTATTTCATATTCAATTCAACATTAATACAATCTCAATCTTACTGTATGTAATCACCATGTATTCATTGTGCACATTTACAAATAAGCACAACAGTTTCACAGAATGTTTTATTGTATAATGGGTTATACAAAGAAAATTTTGGGTTGCAAAGAACAGTGAATGAAAGGAAAGAATTTAAAAATTGAAACTTGATTTGCAGAAAGACTGTAGCACTAATAATGGTACAGTGGCAGTAACATGAATTATTATACAAGTTTTCCTCATCCGCTAGGAAAAATCAGGAATCCACTGAACACGGACATTTCCGTTTTTGACATTTTGTTTGTGTCCTTGTTGGCGATTTTAACAGGTTGTAGCCACACCTCATCTCCCCTAGCAAGCTTAGTCACAACCCCACCAGACATAACCTGAGATGGGGAGGGTCCTGTACGCTTGTTATAGTCACAGAATGTCAGGCCGACCTCAGGATTACTTTTATAAACCAATTTTAGACACAGGTCACCCTCAGAGGCAGAATGGAACACAAAATAATATGTTCCAGCAACCTTACATGTGAACTTCCCAGTTGTATGGCTGAAGTCATTATTCAAATTAGTACGTTCATCATTAAATATAACAGGTTGGCTGTATGTGGGGTATTTATTCAAATTACGCACGACCGTAAAAGCTGCTTTTTCTGCATGAGACATTCTGCTGCCCGCAGTGCTCCCAGGACTCCCTGGTGGACCGATGGGACCCAATGGACCAAGGAGACCATCAAAGCCTTTAGCACCAATGTCTCCTATGGGACCTTGTTCACCCTTTTCTCCCTTAAGAGCAACCAAATCTTCTTTACTCAACTCCAGCTGCAAACCTAAAACAATGCAATACAAAGCTCATTCATCAATAAATATGTTCTTTTATCTTTGTTCATATTTTTTTTTATTAGGAAATCTGCACTTTAGAAGAAATACACTGATAGTTACTCAAGCTCAGGATTGAACTGGCAACTCTGGAACTGTGACATTAAACCACAATAAACTGTATATTTACACTATGAATTGCTCATGCAAACAATGCAAATAGCCATGAAGCTTAAAGCTCTACAATCCAACATAAACAGAATATATACCTGATTGTCCTTTTTCTCCTTTTTGTCCTTTTTGTCCAGGCGATCCACTAGTCCCAGGAACTCCTGGTTTTCCACCCGGTACCGTACAGGTTTCCTGGCAGAGACTGATGGACAAAAGTATAGCCACCCAGACAACTCCAAACAAATGGAATGATAGCTTCATCCTAAATAATCTAAAGAGTCACAAAGAATAGATATTCATACATATTTAATATACCTCAACCATTTTTCCTGACTATACTGTATTAGTTTTTCATTAAATCAATCAAATGTTGATTTGAGCTGTTTCAGACTCACCAGTATTCCAGTGTCAGATTAAAGATTCAGACTTCTCCTCTCCTTACTTGACATGAACAAGAAGCAGTATAATGTCATAGCAACGAGAAAAAAAGTCCAGTTGTTTCGATTCCCCAATAAAAGTGCAACATCATTAAAAAAAGACAGATATATATATATATATATTTGTGCAAAAAGCCTGCTTCTGCTTTTCCTATTCTTTTTTTTATATATAAACTCAGCCAGCTACCTTTTTCCCCATCAGAAAGGCCAAAAAATAATCTCCCATAACTACAGTCGTGGCCAAAAGTTTTTAGAATTACATAAATATTGGAAATTGGAAAAGTTAGGCTTAAGGTTTTATAATAGCAATTTGCATATACTCCAGAATGTTATGAAGAGTGATCAGATGAATTGCATAGTCCTTCTTTGCCATGAAAATTAACTTAATCCCCAAAAAACCTTTCCACTGCATTTCATTGCTGTCATTAAAGGACCTGCTGAGATCATTTCAGTAATCGTCTTGTTAACTCAGGTGAGAATGTTGACGATCACAAGGCTGGAGATCATTACGTCAGGCTGATTGGGTTAGAATGGCAGACTTGACATGTTAAAAGGAGGGTGATGCTTGAAATCATTGTTCTTCCATTGTTAATCATGGTGACCTGCAAAGAAACGCGTGCAGCCATCATTACAGTCCATTAAAATGGCTTCACAGGCAAGGATATTGTGGCTACTAATATTGCATCTAAATCAACAATTTATAGGATCATCAAGAACTTGAAGGAAAGAGGTTCAATTCTTGTTAAGAAGGCTTCAGGGCATCCAAGAAAGTCCAGCAAGCGCCAGAAATGTCTTCTAAAGAAGATTCAGCTGCGGGATCGGAGTGCCACCAGTGCAGAGCTTGCACGCACAATAAGGCGAATACTTTTGGAAGACGACCTCGTGTCAAGAAGGGCAGCAAAGAAGCCACTTCTCTCCAAAAAAAACATCAGGGACAGATTGATCTTCTGCAGAAAGTATGGTGAATGGACTTCTGAGGACTGGGGCTAAGTCATATTCTTTAATGAAGCCTCTTTCCGATTGTTTGGGGCATCTGGAAAAAGGCTTGTTCAGAGAAGACAAGGTAAGCGCTACCATCAGTCCTGTGTCATGCCAACAGTAAAGCATCCTGAGACCATTCATGTGTGGGGTTGCTTCTCATCCAAGGGAATGGGCTCACTTACTCAATTTTGCCCAAAAACACATCCATGAATAAAGAATGGTACCAAAACACCCTCGAACAGCAACTTCTTCCAACAATCCAACAACAGTTTGGTGAAGAACAATGCATTTTCCAGCACGATGGAGCACCGTGCCATAAGGCAAAAGTGATAACTAAGTGTCTCGGGGACCAACACGTTGAAATTTTGGGTCCATGGCCTGGAAACTCCCCAGATCTTAATCCCATTGAGAACTTGTGGTCAATCCTCAAGAGGCGGGTGGACAAACAAAAACCCACTAATTCTGACAAACCCCAAGAAGTGATTATGAAAGAATGGGTTGCTATCAGTCAGGAATTGGCCCAGAAGTTGATTGAGAGCATGCCCAGTCAAATTGCAGAGGTCCTGAAAAAGAAGGGCCAACACTGCAAATACTGACTCTTTGCGTAAATGTCATGTAATTGTCGATAAAAGCCTTTGAAACGTATGAAGTGCTTGTAATTATATTTCAGTACATCACAGAAACAACTAAAACAAAGATCCAAAAGCAGTTTAGCAGCAAACTTTGTGAAAACTAATATTTGTGTCATTCTCAAAACTTTTGGCCACAACTGTACATAATGAATACCAAATGAATGACAGAAGGTTGTTGCTTCAAATCCCAACACTGCCAAGCTGCCACTGTTGGGACCTTAAGGCCAATTTAGAGTATTGGACACTTCACGTTTACCCTAGCTTCCCAACTGGGGTATGCAAAGAAAACATTTCACAGAGATGTTCACTACATGTGCAAATAACTGAATCGTAATTATTATTATTATTATTATTATTATTATTATTTTGTCAAGACATTTTCAATTAATATTTCTTCCAAAAGCTTGAACATTTTCTATACCATTGCAATACTCTGCAATACTCAAAACATTTTATGGTAGAGGACAGGTATAGCATAATAACCAAAGTGTTTGAATGCATCATTTTATGATGACTTTTATTAACGGTTTATAATTCTATACTGTACATCTTCCTTAAGGGGAATTATCTATTGGGTACAAACCAATGTAAAATGATTAGACTAATATTTATTTACATATAATAGGGAGGGATGGAAATATATGATTCATTAAAGTTTAGGAGGTTCATCACAGCCAATAATGGAAGTTGAAATTGATGATAGAAGTTTCAATGCATGGGTTTAGAAATATGAGTTATGTCCTACTTATATCACAGTGGTTTATATAGCTGACATTAATGCCAGCTGCAGGGCAAATAACATTTGTAGATGAATGTGTTCTTTCTTGTTTTCAATGGCAATAGTTAGTCACTAGATTAATAATATGCAGATTTAAAAATTGTTAGTTTCCCAAAAAAGTTTAATAATAGATATGGTGAAAGTTTCTATAATAAGTCATTTAACAATAATGAAAAATGTCTCCAGTGTCAGCACTTTTTAACAATCAAACACAAAGCTATAATGTTAAGTTGTCAGCCATACAGTATGAAGATGTCAGCCAATCTTCAAGAAAGATTAAATACTGTATGTGTTTTGTTTAGAGCTGCTATAGAGCTGCTATAGTGATAATAGTACGTCATTAGATGTGACTATACAGAAATAAAAATGTCTTTAATGAATTTTTTAAATGGTCATTATGGAAAAATTGCTGTAATATATGAGAAATAAAACATATTGGAACATACCATTATTGGAAAATAATAAACTTAACAGTGGTAACAATAACATCAGGCTATATTATGCCACCCTTTTGTTAAATATTTTCTTTAACTGCAATGCAAAAGTCACTTATCCTTGATAAACATGGACACAAGACTTTGCGCTCTATCTTCTTTTTCATAATCGAAGACACCAGTTAAAGGTACAGGTTCCGTTCTGTTTTCCATCTCATAATAGGGACAGACCTTAAGGTGTTCAGACATTGAGGGGACATTGTCCAAGCACCAATGGTCTACAGGGGAAAACAAGTTGCTGAATTCCCAGACCTAAATGAATTTGGAAACATCTATTAGTGCATCAAGCCTAAGTAATTAAAGAAATAGCAAATGCATGATTATTAGGCTTTTAGAAAAATCTTACCTTATGTTTAGCTCTCCAGCACCATCCACCATGTGAGTAGATTTTCTTCTCCCACTTGAGCGAAACCATGCCTCTTTCATGTAGCAAAATCCCACACACCTCTCTCATTAACCTGGATACGAGAGCCAGCTGAGACAGTGTAAAGCTGTCCAGAAACCCAGCAATGTGAGTGAGAACCTCAAAAGGCAACTTGCTTAGAGCGTCCTGGTTTCGTGCTCGTTTTCTTTCTGTATTTCCTGTCGTCACACCTTCATAGTGAACCGATGGCACCTCGGGTCTGAGAGTAAATGTGCTGAGGTCTTTATCGTAGGAGACCGCGGCTTTGTGTGCAAAAGGCCGGAGTTGCCTTTGACTGTAGGTGCAACCCAAATAAGCCAGAGGACACCTGTGTTCAAACCAGCCATTTAAACAGAACTGGATATCTGAGTGAAAGTTCTTATAATGAAAAGGAAACTCATTTCTTCTGTATGAATGGCTGCAGATGTATGTGAATACAGAGCTACATTTGTTATGCCTGTTTGTGACGCTCTCAGTTTGTATCTGTACATGAAGCTGCAGAGGCTTGTCTGTCGTGAGATCCGCCAGAGATGCATCTGCTTTGAAAGGAGCAGAGTAAAAGTCATAAGTTTGAGTTCCTTCATCCTTAAGAAGTGCATCTGCAGAACTGGACTCGGCAATAAGGTGTCCTCTGAGTTCCTTCTCCAGAGAGCACAGAAGGGATGCTTGAACCTCATCCCATTTTGGCATGTTCTCCATGTCAGTGCTCAGGTCTTCTGTGTCAACAGCTTTGCTTTCTTTTTTGTAATGAGAAGGATTCCGTATACACCTTGGCCGGGCCATGAAACTGGTGGGAACTTTGAACGTTCGCACAGTTTTGATCTTCATGGGCTCCAAATGTTCGTATACAAATGTCTTATTAGGACGCGTGTCACATGCAAATAAAGAAACTGCTATTAGAAATTTATCTTCATCCATTTCATATGGATTGAAATGTGACTTATAAGTAAGTGCTGCTGAATTTCCAATTTCTGTTTCTGCCTCCTCTTTAAGGATCTCTAGTTCCGTTGGATTTACTTGAGGTTTCAGCTTTTTGCTACTGGAAGCAGGGTTGGTGCCTAGTGACTTGACAGTTTGCTGGCAGCCACTCAGCTCCATACTAAACATCCTCTCCCAGATCTCATACCTTTCAATGCCTTTTACATCAGTGTTCCTTGCTATCGCCTCCCTCTCTTCCTGAGTTAACTCCTTCTCCTGAGGTTCAAGGCATGAGAGAGCATTTATAGATAACAAGGCTTCTTGTGCATCTTTAGATAACCCTCCAACAGCTCCCTCGAGTTCTTGAATGACAGGTTTCTTCTCAATCTTTTCAATAAGTTCAGGAAATAGAGCTTTCATTTTGAGAGACTGAAACAAATGCCTTTGGTCCCGCAGTGCCATGGAAAGGTCCAGAGGCTCCTGGGTGTGGCTCTCCTTCAAGATATTCTTGTAGAACTCAGGAGGTTCTGTCTCTTCAATAGGCCAGCGGTTCCATTCCATCGAGCAGACCACCACACTAGCGGGACATACTTCCAGGTGTTTGGCCAGCTTTGAGCGACACATGGTGAAAGGGCAGCCATAATGTGCATTGATGCAGGGCACCTTCTCATTAGGACACAGCAGTATGTGTTCATCCTCTTTGCACATGTGAAACGAGGCACCGCACAGCAAGCGGCAGTTGATGATCATGCATGACACAGAGACCTCTAAGGGCACTTTACAGCATCTGTTGTGACAGCTCTCGCAGTGCCTATGAAGTTTTGATCCTGAAGTCTGTTGCCTTCCCTAAAATAAATGTCAACAAAATGTCAATAAAGGCTATTTAAAAGCTTGCTGCTTTCATTTTCTATGCAATTTGGCTCCCGAAGTAAAGATGGTAAGTAACTTACCATATTTATATCAGCGGGATAAACAGAACTTGATCATGTGATTATAAAAAAAAAAGTCTTTATCTCAATCTGAAGGTGACTCCAAGTGTGAACCTTTGCAAAAATGATCCGGTCATATCATAAAACACTAACTCCCTCATGTGGCTGGAAATAAAACACAATTCAGCAATATACCAAAACGATTAAGTGAAATCACACACCCTACCAAAGGCAGAATAACTAAAACAGATACACACATGAATGCAAAACAACCCTGAACTTACAATATGAGGTCAACATAGCAAGAAAAACATGCAGGTTGTCCTACTGTGGGTCAGTGCATTGCTTCTTCCTGCTTTGTTGCTGTAATACTAAGTGAACTTTTATCCGCTGTGTGTGCCCGAATGTTAAAAATAGAGAAAAGCTGTCATGGTGGCTATATAACGAGACAAGCCCGCTGCAACATGGAGTCTGGTTACAGGTCATCAGTTGCCCTGAATTCCAGGGGGCAGGTCAGACAGAGCTTAGTGTTATCAAACATGGTGTTGAATCCAAAGTTGTAGAAGATTATTATTCATTGAAGATCTTTGACAGACCCTATCTAAAATATAAATAAGTTATATTGTAAGTTTATTGACATTAATACCACAGTATTAAAAAACTTTCCACATACCAAAAGATACTTGGCCAACAATTATTCACTTTTTCCCCTCACATTATTACACTACTATGTAATAAGTTCCAATGTAGCACAGCACTTAAACCTTGGGGAAAAAACACTGCTTTTCACTTTAGGCATTTTAAACCACTATTGAATATGAACATTATACTTTAATTGTCCAGAACATTTTTGTATGCTGTAGCATTAATATTTCCATTCGTTGGACATCCATCCATCTATCTAGGAACCTCAACTCCAACTAGGAACTGTGGAGATCTGTAGTGACCATTGTATTTATTCCCATCTTGTACAACCAAGGTAGGAACTCCGGTCAACATTCACACATTACAGGCAATTTTGGAAACACCAATTAACTTAATCTTCATGTCTTTGGTCTGTGGGAGGAAACTGGAGAACCCAGACGAAACCCACCAAGCACAGGGAGAACATGCACACAGATCTGCAAGGCTACAAATCTAACCACTAATCCATCGTGCTGCCTTCATTGGACCTAAGGGACTCAAACCTGTTCCAGACCCTGTGCAAAAAGTTAGCCCAAATAATTTGCCAAGGTTGGTTTTGAAGAATTCAGGTGGCCTGCATGGAGAGCTGACATTAAATTAGCCACATTAAACACTTTTGTAATTAAGTGATACTTTACATCAACCAGTCTATCTTACCTAACATCAATATTTGACCTTTTGTGCGTAATGAGCACAAATCCCTCATATCCACCTTCCAAAATCTAGTGGAAAACCTTCTCAGGAAGACTGGAGACTGTTAAAGAAAAAAAAAATAATTATTTTCCATGGTTTAGAATATTATTATTATTAATATATTATGTTCAATGCTTAGGCATCTTTTTTGGCCATTTATAACGAAAAATAAAGGAGTCTTCACTATCAGTGTGTCCCATAATGGTAGTATGTTCAGGATGAAATTTAAGACATCAGATATCCTAGTGCTTGGCATGAAACATTGGAGGAGCTGGTGGATGAACTTCCACTGGTTACTCTTGATCAAGCAGTAACAAGGGTTCAGTGAGGTGGGATGATATACAATCTTTTAATTACAATACTTACTTAAATTACAATTTTTCCAAAACATGGACCTCATTACAGTGTGGGAAACAGGACAGTTCAGTCTGATATAAAAGATCAGTGTCAAGATTAATCCTAAAAAATCCAAGTCATCTCAATACTTTTGTTTTTATTTAGTATAGTGCAATAAGTGCGCTTATAAAAATAAATACATAACAAATGAAGCGAGTAAACATGTTATTGTTAGCTTTGCCCCATAAACTGTGTGACTAGACTTTTCCGATTCTTTAAATCTTTATTGGCTTTCCTTATGCTGGTCAGTTGAAATGGCTTGGTTTTGGGTTCTGTTTGGTAAAATGGACAGTGCTTAAGGTGCTCGGCCATGGGAAGAACGTCATCAATACACCAGCTGCCCACTCTGCTGAATAGACTGCTGAACTCCCAAACCTTTAAGAGAATGAGAGAAAGAAAGTAAAGAAAGAAATTAGTAGAAATTAGTAGGGCTAAGCTTATAAAAGGAGTTCGATCAGGTCTAGACCTTAGGTTTTTCCAGGAAGGCTTATACTGCCAATACAGAAAGCTCTGCCTCTTTCACTAACATTCAGGTACTTTAACAAACTGTAGCCCATACTGTATGTTCTGAGGGTGCAGCCAGTCCAAAATTTTTAAGCCAGACATTTCTGAATGCAAGCTGTTAATAATGATTATGTGATGTTTCATTTCTTTAATAATGTATGTTCTACAACAGCATTCATTGTAAAAGATACTTACTAGGGATGATTTCCACTTGGCTCCACCATGAGAGTACAGCTTTTTCCTCCATTTCAAGCTTACCATTCCTCTTTCATGCAAGAATGTAGCACTAACATCTCGGAAAAGCCTGGAGACCAGGGCCAGCTGGGAAAGAGAGAAGCTATCCAGGTACCTGGCGATCTGACGCAGCACCTCAAAAGGAAGATTACTAAGTGAATCTTCATATCCAACTTGTGTTTGCTGTGGTGGGACCCCATGTGGATCAGCCATGAACGGTGTGGCACTATCAGGTCTGAGGGTGAAGATGCTGAGTTCTTGGTTAAAGAAGACTGTAGCTTTGTGTGTAGAGGGCTGGAGTCGTCTCTGGCTGAAGGTGCAGCCCAGGTAAGCCAGAGGACACCTTTGCTCAAACCAGCCGTTCAAACAAGACTGGATATCTGAGTGCACATTTTTAAAGTGAGACGCAAACTCATCCCTTCTAAAGAAATGTTCACACATAAATGTGAACATGGAAGTGGATTTGTTGTGCCTAAGTGTTACACTCTCTGTATCCATCTGCAGATAAAGTTTCAAATCCCTGTCCTCTTTAATATCAGCGAGAGTGGCATTGTACTTAAATGGAGCTTCGAGAAAGTCATATGTCTGAGTCCCAATATCAAAATAAAGTCCATCTGTGGCCATGGATTCACTGATCTTGTGACCTCTGATCTCTACTTCCGCAGCACATAACAAAGTTGCAAACATTTCATCCATTTTTTTAAATTCCTCTTCTGAAGACAAACCCAAATCAGAAGTGTCCACGCTCCTGTGCTCAGTGGGCACTCGAGTGGAAGGATCTTTATACTGGATGCGTTTGTGCCGGTAACTAACAGGAACATTAAAAGAACGAAGAGTTTGGACTGGTATTGGTTCTAGGCTTCCATAAACAAAATCTTTCTCTCTGGGAGTACAAGCTTCTATCTGGCCAAAGGCAAGCAGCATACGTCCATGGTGCACGACATACATGTGGTACTCTCTTGGATTTACTTCTTGGCCAAGTCTTTCCAGAACTCCTTCTTGCCAAGGAGCAAGGCCAGTTTTAGAGATGTCTGGTTGGACATCATCTTCTCCATGCTGCTCTTCTACTGGTGCCAAGGTAGCTCCTTGATCAGTTGTATATGGGTTATTTGAACTTTTAGTTGGTTCAGTCCTGTCTTTTTTACCTCCTGAATTTGACTCCTCTTCCTGGGACTGTGCACAGCCACCTCTCTCCTTGCTAAACATCTTCTCATATAATTCGTATTTGTCTTTATACACAGTGAGATCTTTTCCAACAGACTCCTCTGGCTGAACACTAACAGGACCATTTATCGAGACCTCATCACTCATGCAATTCACATGGGTACCATTAACCAAAAAATCATCCCCTGCCTCCTCATATTCTGCTTCTGCTGGAATAGGTTCTTCTGGTTCCTGCATCAACTGAGGAAAGAAGCTTCTCAGTTTTAGCCTGCTGCATATTTGTTTCTGATCTCTTAGAGCTGTGGACAGGTCTAGAGCTTGTGGCTCATGGATGTCCTTCATCACGTTAGTAAATAAAGGTGACTGGACATCCTCAATGGGCCAGCGGTTCCACTCCATTGAGCAGACCACCACGCTAGCAGGACACACTTCCAGGTGTTTGGCCGTCTTTGAGCGACACATGGTGAAAGGGCAACCATAGTGGGCATTAATGCATGGTACTTTCTCCTTAGGACACAACATTATGTGTTCATCCTCTTTGCACATGTGAAATGAGGCACCGCACAGCAAGCGGCAGTTGATGATCATGCATGACACAGAGAGCTCTATGGGAGCTTTGCAGTATTTGCTGTAGCAGCTTTCACAGTGCCTGTGCAGCCTCTTGCTTGATGTTGGCGTAGACCTCCTATATCTGCTCTAAAATGACAAAGCAGGAATATTATTGTAACAATTTTTAAATGGCAATTTTTTTAACATTACAGATAACTCAAACTTTCTCGAATATGCTCAGTCAAAAGGTGTTGATTAATTTTGTATGACACATATAGAAGCACTAGTTCTAAGGATTATTGGACTTGTATGGTGAATCTTCATAACATTAACACCTAAAGAAAAAGAAAAACTAATGGTCAATGATACACTATATGGACAAAAACATTTGACCAAACCTATTAATTGTTAAATTCAAGTGTTTCAGTCAGGCCCCTTATCCCCAGTGAAGAGCAATCTCAATGCTTCAGCATACCAAGACATCTTGGATAATGATACGCTTCCAACAGTTTGTGGAAGGCAAAGACTATAAAAATATGGTTTGATGAGTTCAGTGAGGAAGATTGGCCCGCACATAGCCGTCACCTCAACCCCATCAAGCACCTTTGGGATGAACCGGAATGAAGATTGCGAGCCAGGCCTTTTCATCCATCATTAGTGCCTGACCTCTTAAATGCACTACAGAATGAATGGACACAAATTCCCACAGAAACACTCCAAAATCTTTCGGACACACATTCAAGAAGAGTGGAAGCTGTTATAGCTACAAAAGGGTGACCAACTCCATGCTAAAGTATATTTATTTGGATACTGTGTCATTGCAGGTTTAGCCAAATAATTTTGTCCATATAGAATATTCCTTGTATTCCAAGTTTTCCTCGTGAGGAAACATTAATATTTATAAAATAAGCCTTTATTGTCATATATTGTATGTTTGGGAATGATAACATCTTGAGGACAAAGGATTGTATTTTCCAGTTTCTCAAAAACAAGGCAGCATAACATTATTTAGAATGGCTTTTTTATAAAACTCTATAAAATAAACTATAATATGAATCATTTTACTGCAATTGTCAAAAGAAGGCAATCCACTCCAAGCTTGTAACAGCTTCATTTTTGCCAACTTCATACCACACAGTTGTAAATAATTTTCCTATAACAGTACTTCAAATGTGTTTTATTCATTGACAACATTATTCTACTGTAGGTACTTTAGGTGGTTTCTGTATGAGTTTTTAATAATAATAATAATAATAATAATAATAATAATAATAATAATAATAATAATAACCATCATCATCATCATTATCATCGTCATAATAATATATGATTACTCCATTGCCATGCACACATAGACATCCCAGAATCTTTTTGCTGGGCTTACTCACTTTTCTAAAGAAATCTTTTTGTAGAAGTTTTTTTGTAAAGAAATGTTATATTTATTATAACCAAAATTTATGTTTTGTTGAATTTTGCAATGTGGTGCCTCTTTTAAATAAACTGTAACGGGCTAAGTTCTATCAAATTGTCTTAATTCAAAACAGAATTAAGGGTCTATATCCAAAAGCAAGCAAAATAAACCTACCATCTGTGCCTTTTTGAAAATGATTTTCAGCAGCTCCCTGAAAAAGAAAACATATTTAGTACAGAATGACATTCAGTCTGTATGCCCTGCCTATCGTCTTGACAACTAGACAACTGACTGCTGACCAAAAGCACAGGATTAAAGTAATAGATTAAAGTAATACTTAAAGTTATGTACAGATGAATGAAGACAGGTGAATCACAGACATGTGAGGAGATATAACTTACCTTAAACAAGGTTTCCTATCTCTCTGAACTCTCCAGTGCTTACCAACTGCAGAACTGGGAGTCAAGTTAAAAATAGTCTGTACTCCTTAGTGTACCAAGTTACATGATGGCTGAATGTCACAGTGTCATACCATACATCATTGTATTTAATTGGTCAGGATGGCACAGCGGCTTAGTGGTACGAGTCTCTTCTCGGGTCTGTGTGCATGGAGTTTGCATGTTCTCCCTGTGCTTGGTGGATTTCTTCAGGTACTCCAGTTTCCTCCCACAGTCCAAAAACATGCTGACTAGTTCCCAAATTGTGTGTGCCCTGTGATAGCTTTGGCACTCCGTCCAGGAGTGGGATAGGCTCCAGGCCCGCGGCAACCCTGTATATAGGATAAAGTGGTAGACAGTGAGTGAGTGAGTGAGTGAGTAAGTTAATTCAGCTTATGTCTATCAGGTTTAACATTGTGTTGTTTTTTTCTATGATTATTGTCTGCAAGTAGTCCTCTAGATGGCAGTTCATCCTCTAAGTTTATGGGAGAGTTATTTATTGCCCAGTACAATAATTAAAAAAATTCTATAAGGCATCCTGCAGTATTTTTAGAGGGTAATGTCCTTGTCATTGTGGTGGTAATTTTAAGAATATTATAAATACTTTTAGTACTTCTACATGTGGGTTTTAAGTTATGTACATTAAACTTGAAAGGTGCCCAGTATTCACATTGCCACCTAACACATATACACTAAAGACACACAAAAAAGGCCACAGTAACAAGGAAATGTACAGTGTATTATCCTTTTTTCTTCCGATGAAAGTATTTCTTTTATTTGGTTCTAAGATTCTAAGTAGAAATCAATTAGAAAAAGATTTCTTCACAATGCTAGAAGAATTGACTAATCCTACTAAGTGATAACCCCTTAAAAACAGTTTTGCTAGAGCCCTACATTTGAGTGTTTGTCTTTCAGTGATGCAGCCACAAGGGGGCAGTAGTGTTTTAGCGTTTAAGGCTTTGGGTTAGTGTTGAGAATGTCTTGAGTTCAAATCCCAGCACAACAAAGCTGTCTGTTTTGTCCTAAAGTAAGACCTTTAACACTGCTCCCGCTGCTCAGTTAAATCCTATCTTAACTATAATTTTTGATTTAAAAGCACAAGCCAAATTAACACATGTAACTATTCTAGGTAAGAATCAAAAAGAACTAGAGAACTCAAGTCTCTCATGAAAATGCCATGTCCTAATTAACAGACTATGTTGCCACAATTATTTTAGATTCACAAAACAGCTCTGTAACACTTTATTTTCGTGTGCTTTCAACAATGAATAAACCTCTTTATCCCTCTCTGGTGCATTGGGAGCAGGCCAGTAGGAGTCCTGCTGCTATTACCGCTATTATTTATTTTTGTTTTTCCCACCCGCTTCCTGTCGAATCGCAAATTCTTCACAAACATTGGCCAGCGCTTGGTGTTTACTCAATCAGATCACAGGCCTGCTGGGATATATAAACTTCTGACCAATCGCGAAGAGGAAGCAGGAGCTCTTCGAGCCAATCATCGTCAGGAAGGCGGGGTTTGTCGGAATACGAGTCGGTGAAAGAAAATAACGTCTCCTAGTGATGGAGTGTGAAACAACATGCCGGAAGTAACGTTAGTCTTTATGGATACGGAGTTCCAAGAGTTGGGAAGGTAACTTTAAGTCGTAAGGGAAAAAAAGAAAACAAAGGAAAAACGGGAATTGAAAAGAGAAAAAAGAAGAAGAAGAAGGACGCCACCGAAGTGAACCCGAGTGTTTCGTCGATTTGTTGCCGCAGTGAGTACAATGGGATTACCAGCTCTGGAATTCAGCGACTCGTTTCTGGACAGTCCCGACTTCAGAGATCGGCTGAAATGTCACGAAATTGAGCTGGATCGCACGAATAAGTTCATAAAAGAGCTGATTAAGGATGGCAACATGCTCATCACTGCCCTGAAAAGTAAGATCAACAGTGTTAACATGAAACAATATGCTTTTAATAAATAATGCTAAGTTTTAAAACAATGAATGAGATTTTTTTTTTTTACAATGAAAAGTCCCTTTTTTCTTTCTTTTTTTAAAATCAGCATTGCATTATTCGTGCTGGGAAAACTAGTTGTGTAAAAGCACTGGTTTAAGGAATGACCCCCTTTCCCTTCGCAGATTTCATGATTTTGCAAACTGTCTGAGATGGAAAAAAGTTCATAGGCACCTTTTCATGCAAATTTGCTGGAAATTATTGACAAAAGGTGTGTCTGTAATAAGTTTGTAACGTGAAGCTTTCTTCGTGTAAACATCATCATCTTAGTGATTATTATTATTATTATTATTATAACAGATTACTGTATGTCTTTAAGATTCAATGAATAATGGACAATAAAATGTCCTTCAGAACAGACCAAATGTATTAGTCAATTTTTCAATATTCATTCAGAAAAGACTCCAAAATTCTCCATATTCATAAATCTGGGCTAGTAAAAACAATGCGTTATCCATCTTGTATAATAATGCATTACTTGTGCATGCTCTATTAACACTCTATTAACAGTCTGTATTATTACACTCTAAAATACACACTTAAAAAGATTAAAGCTTCTAGACCCTTTTGTTTCCTTGTCCCTTTGGGGAAATCTTTAAAGTTATTATGTAGAATACTTTAAACGAGTATTTTCATATTATAAAATATCTCAAAGAGGACCATTCAAGCAGGCTAAGAACCATGAAAAACCCCACTTGTTTTGCCAGTAGTTTTCCAGCAGGTTTGTCATTTATTTTAATGAATGTGTTTTAAATATGTTGTAATTTCTAAAAGCCTTTTCAGGGATTGTATAATGATTTTCCAATATAAAACTTGATGGTTTTCAGTGAGTACATGTTTAATTAGCATTTTTTTGTAAGAAGTCTCCAGTGTTAGTGATTTCTAACCTTCAGGGGTGAAGCTTTAACTTTTTCAACATTCTCTGTAGTGTGACAAGTTGCACTGTTTGTTTTATTAACTTCCTGAGAGAGAAAAGAAAGAAATGCTAATGAGAGAATGACTGTTTTAAGCTGCTATAGCATAAGTGAGAACAGGAACTATCATGTTTCATGGATGTTTAAAGATTACATGTAACTATATGCAAATACAAGATGTAATGTGTTGGTCTTTAATCAATGAATACAAATTCAGTTACAGGAAAATTGCAGCAGGCAGTAACTTATGTTAAAAATGAAGTACCCATGGTTCACCTTCAAGCACCTTTACTACCATTTAATGCATTGTTTTGGCACATTAAATGAATCAGATGTTTAAATTTATTTGGCCATTACTCCAAATATACATGGATTTTGATTGTGTGAAATCGCCTTAAAATTTCGAACCATTTTAACTATTTTTATGCAAAATAGGTTGTAATTTGTTCGCAAATGTGTTGCTTTGGTCATTGTAATAGAAACTGATTTACTCTGCATTCTAGTGTCCCTCAGTCTGCACCTGACAACCTTGACAATGTTACAGGAAACAATGTAGCAAAATGTATTTCTTCCAAAGTATAAATACTCCCTCTAAACGTCCTCTGTTCCTCATATCAAAACTCCTTTTCTTTTATTATTATTATTATTATTATTATTATTATTATATTTTTAGATTCAATATTTTTAAACCAACATCTGTATTACAGAGATAATATTTCATATCCAGTTTTCCAAAAGCGTTGTAAATAATAACAATGTACTGTACAATAAGCTGCTCTCTCTCTCTACTAATTAACCAAACCAAATGCATATAAAATATTTTAAAAATTACTTTTTTCCCACCTCCCATCTTTTTTTTCTGTCTGAAAAGGTGTTTATACTTCCAGCCAAAAAAAAGTCCCCACCTGGATTTATTTAAGCAAATAGTTAAGAGCTTCTCTTTGGATAATTACTGCATGGATTAATATGGTTCAGCTGGCAACAAGTTATTTAACCCTAACTGATGCAGTGAGCAGCTTCTCCTTTCCTAACAACCATGTCAAAAGACATATCCTATGCACATGGGAAAGAGGTTACTTTTCAGAACGATCAAATTATTGTTCTGCATCAAGCAAAGACAACAGCTAAGGTAATTGTTAAAACTACTAAAAATAGGTTAAGGACTGTCCAATTAATTATTAAAACCGGAAGGATCATGGTGAACCCCTTATATTTAAGAAAGAAATGTGGTTTGAAAAACATCCTGAATGACTATGATGGGAGATCACTTAAAGGCTTGGTGAAATCACATTATATAAAAAAAAAAAACTTCACAGCTGTGTTTAATAGTGAAAGTTCCAAGTTTTATTTCCATGTGAATGAGAACAACGAGAAGAGAGCTGATTAGTCCCAAAACGGTTTGGGATTAATCAGCTGTGTAGCCTCAAGAAAACCACTTGCCAGTTAGACTAATTGAAAAAAGGCTTCTGTTTGAGAGCATAGAGAATGAACTGTGGAGCATTGGAAGAAGGTCATGTGGTCTGATAAGTCCAGTTTTGCCCTGTTCTAGAATGATAGAGGCATCAGGATAAGAAGAGAGGCGGATAACGTGATGCACCCATCATGCCTAGTGCCTAACGTACAAGTCTGCAGGGGCTGTGTCATGATCTGGTGCAGCTTCGTAATGTGCCCAAAAATAGAGGTCAGCTAATTGTCTGAATATGCTGAATGACCAGGTTTTTCCATCAATTAATATTTTTCTTTTTTTGCCATCACAGGCATATTCCAACATGCCAGGATTTGTCAGGCACAATTTGTGAAAAAGTGCTTCAGGGATCATTTTCACACATGAAATTGGTCACCACAGACCTTAAGCGCATTGAGAATCTTGGTATGTGATGGAGAAGACTTTTTAAGCAGCAGTCCAACTCTCCCATCATCAATACAAGATCTTGGATAGAAATTAATGTGACTCTGAACAAAAAATAAATGTTGTGGCATTGCATAAGCTCATCGAAACAATTTCACGGCTGTAATCATAGCAAAAGGCTGTCCAGTGAAGTATTGACCATTTTTTCTTTTTACTGGGCAGTGTATCATAAGAAGAAAGCTTTAATTGGTCATAAATACATGACAGTATAACAACCGTTTTCTGACATATGCCAGCTTTTTAGGAATTGGGGTCAGAGTGTAGTGCCCCTGAAGCAGAGAGGCTTTAGTGCTTTACCGGAGTGTGTTACAGTGGCAATTTTGTACTGTTGGGTTTTGAACCTCCAGTCTTTTGATAATTAACCCACTCCCTTAACCGCTGAGTTGGCACTGCACCATAAGCATGCCAGTGTTTTTGTTTTAACCCATGGATGTGTGAGGCAAACATGATAATCACTCCAACACAGAAACAAAGATTCTTTGTGTGATGGTTCATTTTGAAAACTTTCATTTTGACTATCTTGAAACCACATAATTAATGTCTGGTTCTGTTACAAGGAGCTGACACTGTAAAATTCTTTATTGAATGCTAATAATTATTGGCAGACCTGCCGTAGAAGGCTAGAATAAATGTCAGATTAGATTTGAGAATTCAGAAGTGTTTTGGTATAATCTTCAAACGTCAAATATTCTGACGCTATACATAAATTCTACAGTGGTTTTACTATATATATAAAGAAATAAACTGGATACAGATACAATTAGGTTTCTAAGTGTATTTTCAACTTCCTGTCCCTGTCTTCTTCATTTCAGTGATGTGAAAGTAAATATGCTCACAGATTTAGACAGGAACCGTTTAACTTATCTTAAGTGTATTTTCAGAGTTGTGAGAGCCAAAAAAAGAAACTACGTTAAAAATGTAAACACATTATTAGGTAAATCTTAAAAAACGGTTGTGCAGACATTTGTGTTTTACATTCCAGGCTAATTCCGCAGCAAACATTTAGTGGTACCTGATACGACTTTAAAACTGAGCATATCTTATTATTAAACACATTATACATTAGCAGAGTTATCTCTAGTATAAAGGTGGATGTTATGAGAACATATCCTGTCGTTATACCCAAAGATATTTTTGTTGTTAACATGTTGTCTTCAGAACATGTTACCTGTTTCCAATGATTAAATTTGTCCATCAGTTAGAGGAAAAAAACAATATGATTACATATATAAACACAGACAGGTTTGAAGATTTATCTGGAATGATTTCTTTCTCCCTGGTTCATTCTCTGACACTGTCTTCTTTTATTCTTTGCCCATACTGCTCTGTACGCTGCTCTGTGTCATGGTAACATGGCTCCTACCCAAATGTCTGCTTAACAAAACAAAAGGGAAAGTCTCTAGGGTTTACACAGAATGGTGAGGAAAAACTAAAAACACTGAGTAAGCAGCAGTTCTCCAGGCCTTGTTGTTGAGAGAGGTATAAGGAGAATGGCCAGACATTGTGAGGTGACAAGAAGGCTATGGTAACATAAATAATCACCGTTTACTTCCATGGTGAGCAGAAAAGCATCTTAGAAAGTATAACCTTAGGGTAGATGGGCCGCACCAGCAGAAGACCATGTCAGATTCCTGAACAAAAGGGGCTACAGTGAGTCGTTCTGTTTTGGCAAACCTTTACCCACAGTAGCCTTGGTTAGGTTCCTGAGATTTCCATTCAAAAACTGTTATTAATACTATGTATAAATATCATCATGTTTTTATTTGACATAAATCGTATACTGGAGAAATGTATTATAGGTAGACAAGCTGTTTTGAGGACTCATACACAGGACTAAAATCTTTCTTCTTAATTTTTTTGCAGGTCTTTCTGCAGCTGTGCAGAAGTTTTCCCAGTCTCTTCAGGATTTTCAGTTTGAATGCATCGGCGACGCAGAAACTGATGACGAAATTAACATTGGTAAGCAACTAATTACCAGGTTGTTTGGGATTTCACAAAGTTTTCAGAGGGGGATCATCCGTATGACTTACCACCAGGAGGATTAGTCACCTAATCAGATGATGCTGAAATCAGTATAGATGTTTGCGTATATTAAAACCACCCACATTGGAAAAAAAAGGGTTTTTGTTATATATATAAAATTCCTAGTGTTAACCAGGGCTACAGTTTTGTTAACCAGCTGGAGTTAAATTGATTCTACTGGTGGTAATTCATTTTAAGATCCTGCGAATAGAATTAATTAAACTGCACAAGTGTCAGCTGAACTCTGAGGGATTTTACTGTGGTCTTTACCGTTAATTCATTTCCATGTTCTCGTTCCAAGCCACACAGCTGCCACAAGTCTCTGTCTGACACACATCTGAAAACAATCCTGCCTATTGCTGCTCCCGCTAGCACCACCACGCACCAACCCTGGCGCTATTCTGCTCTAAACAGTGATGTCTTTTCATCCCACTGAGGCAAAGTGCTGGCTAGAATTTAATATTCTCGAGGTGATGATGTGCAATTTTGAAACAATGCCCTATAAAAAATCGAATGAAAACATTTTGGCTTTAATATGCAACAGTGAAGGGTGAAGGGCATGAACTGATTGTTTAACAAGAATAGTCAGAAAGTCTAGACAAAATATACAGGAGGGTACAAGCTAGACATATCAATATACAGCACCAGTCAGAAAAAAAGTTTAGTCTAATTCGATGGCTTTTTCTGATTTTGGGCATCCAAAATATGCAATAATTTTCTTTGAGCAGTTGATTTTTAGATAAGGCTTCTACTTATGCTCTATAAAGCCTTTATAATGGCTCTAATCTGAGGTGCTGTTAATTAATGATTTTTGAGGCTAGTAACTCTAAATGAACGTCTCCTCTGCAGCAGAGGGATGTTTTGGTCTTGTTTTCCTAAGATGGTCTTCATGAGAGCCAGTTTCATCATGATGTTTAATAGGTTTCGCACATGCACTTGTGCAAGAACTGTTTCAGAACAGCTGACCTTTGTGTCTTAAAATAACAGCTGGCCTTTGTTCTTATTGTTACATTTTCATGTTTCAGTCATGTTTTTACCCTTTCAAAGAAATCTCAAGTATTGTTCTATAATGTAGCAAAATTCACAAAACAATAAACATTAAATTAGAGCCAGTCGATCATTTTGGAGACAGTCTTTCGACTTGTACTGTAGAAACAAATGACCATGTGAAAGGCTTACTCTTATATTTACAGTAATACCGTGTGAGGTTGAACAGCTCAGACTGGAACATTAGTGTTTCTCTCAGTTCCATGCAAATAAGTGCAGTTTAATGTCATTTTTAGACATGCAGAGTCTTGTATTACGAATTTACCAAAACAAATATTAATATTTCCAGTATGGTTATCTTGTTACTATGGTCATTGTGTCTATACTATTATGTCCATTTACACCGATCAATGATAACATTATACCATAAAACAAAAAGCCAAATATCAGGCAGGTTTCCCCCTTGGTACTTTGGGGCATGGCTCTTCTATGGTGTGCTGTGGTGTCTGACACCAGGATGTTGGCACTGGATCCTTTGGGTGCTGTGGGATGTGGGGTGGGGCCTTCATGGATCTGACTTGTTTGTCCTGCAAATCCCATGAGTGCTCTATCAGATTGGGATGTGATGAAATTGGAGGCCAGGTCAGCAGCCTTGGGCTGTTTCACTTCCCTAAAACTAAGAACAGCAAGTACATAATAACACAAAATTGGGGAAACCCACAACCTACAGTATGATAATGAGCGTGTGAGTATTGACCGGAGGTCCTACCACAGTTGTACAAATGGGAATAGATACGATGGTCGCCATTCACCTCCCTAATTTGACTTCAGAGGTTCCTAGATGGATGGATGGATATAGTATAATGAAGATTAAAACAAGGAATCACTGACCAAATAGAGATTGTTAACATGGCTAGATTAATGTGCATTATAACGCATTGCTTTTGAATTCTTTTTTCTGACCAGGTGTTTTTATAACAAAAGCTAAGTAGTTCTGCCTACAAATCACAGATTTATATTTATGTGCTCACATACAGTAAAATATCAATACATAATCATTTCTTATAGTAACATACACAGGAACTACATAAACAGATTTAAAAGACAAAAAACATTGTTGATATTGTTGGTATAAGTTGTTGATATATTGTTGATAAAGATATTGCTTTCTGATGCAGAAATAAGAGAAAAAAGTAATTCTCATTGTGGGTTCTTTGTAACATGCTAAATAATTTTTTTTCTAACAAATTGGTTTGGTGAGGGACCACCTGGACCAATCTTAAATGTTACTTAAAATGGATAAAATATATAATGTGTCATTACTAATTTGATAATAACATTTTTTATTGCTGGCAAATGTTTGTAATGGATGAGCAAAAAACACCTCGGGACATGCTGTTGATCAACTTCGATGTACTGTAGGAAGAGTTTACTTCACTTCACTTCGGCCTACATCATGTGATGTAAATAATTGTAAATAAAGAGCACATCTGTACTAACACCATATGGTATTTTAGGGGGTTCATTTATTTAAGAGTGTGTGAAGTAAATATATTAGAAACTTTAACGCAGAATTAAATCACATGTTTAACATTATGCAGCTAAATCCAAATATTCAACGACTGTATGAATTTATTTTCAAGTTAAAGAGATGAGGA
Source organism: Clarias gariepinus (assembly GCF_024256425.1). Lineage (NCBI taxonomy): Eukaryota > Metazoa > Chordata > Actinopteri > Siluriformes > Clariidae > Clarias > Clarias gariepinus. The sequence goes on along the minus strand of NC_071118.1, from coordinate 11,214,323 downwards.
TAAAATTTTTAAATAATTTAACATAATCTTTATCTACGACATCTGCGTAGCATATTTTATTACCACAAATTACAGTACATTTCCATGCATGAGGCCCAGAAACCAAGTTTATACCAAATGCGGTTTTGGTCCAATGATAGTCCAAGGGTAGTTGAATGTTATGATAAGTGATTCAATTACAAAGCTACACAAGTTTCACACTAATGCCAATGGTCTTAGGACAATACAAGCATGAGAAAAGATGGTCCTATGTAATTTTGTTCAACACTGCAGCAATACAGTAGAATGTAGTTCTGGATGCTTATGCTTTACAATAAGAGACAATATGTGATAACACATGGCCACAGTTTTTCCTCTCTGGAAAATGTCAGAAAGGACACTCATTCAATCATTCTTCTTCAGTAATCAACAGGGTTATGGTGGTGATGACTTCTGTCCTAGGAACACTGAGCTCAAGGCAGGAATACACTCTGCAGGACATTCTTAGAATTCTTTTTTACTTGACCTTTTTCACTAGCCCAGATTGCTAGCTAGATTAAATTTATTATCATAATAAAAACGTATAATAAAGACTACATTTTTGTAGATTGGTGAATTAAAGGCCACCGATTATGTACAATTTTTACGCAATTTTGGACATTCAGATGGGTTTCAAGAAAAAAGAAAAAAACCTGAGGAATTATGTTTTCTGCTTTTTGGTTTGTCTCCCATTTTTGTATTGGCCAATTATGTTCTCCCCCTAATGTGACCTCATATAGGGGAAGCCCTTCCCCAGCTTGTTGCTCAGCTCTGCATGTCCCTGGCAGGACATGACTCATGATCATTTACATAGACACTGAAACAGCTGAGCACTATGGCCTTGCACCTCCGTTTGCGAGGGTTTGATTCCCGCCTCAAATCTGTGTGAGTGGAGTTTATTTTTGTGCATGCTTGGTGGATTTCCTCTGGGTACTCCGGACATGCAGATTAGGCTAATTGGCATTCCAAACTTGTCTAGAGTGTGTGCATGTGTGTCCTGAGATGGATTGGTTACTCATGTTATCAAGAAAACATTTTGAAATGCTTACCCATAATGCTTGCTTATACTGTAGCTTAAGTTTGTGGAGTATTTTGCTAAATCCATAGTTTGTCAAAGCCTTTTGGTTGCTAGCACGAAACATCAACCATAATTTTCTAAATTACTCTTCTAAGTTACATCTTAGTCTTATTCATACTCAATATACTATGTGCAGTTTTTTCATGGTTGCTTGAAAAGCCTTGTTTAGACTGGTCTCGCATATTAACGCAGCTGAAATATCTCATGCTGTGGATGAAGTACTGTTTACTCAGGGGGCTGTGTTAATAACCACAAATGTATAGCTTTGGGACACATGTTTGGAAGAGCTGAAAGCAAGAGATTACGACCATAGGGTCTCAGCGGAGTAGGACTCAGTCTTATCGCCAAACAGGAAAAAAGTTGTGTATTCCATACAGGAAGTGATGTAGCTGAAACAGCTCACTAATCCACTCAACCTAAACGACCAGAGATGAAGTGATGTAGTTTACCATTACCCATGTGGCCTTTGACAGTAAGTCTTTCCTGAGACAATGTCAATTGGTTTTAAATCAGATTTTGCACTTGTTATTAGCTTTCCCTGTTTTTTCTTTTTTTTTTCGTAGGTTTACGCATCTTACACTGCATTTCGATAAATGCACACAAAAATGCAGAAGTAAGATAGACATCTTTCCCTGTGTTTTTGTAGGAATTACTTTAGCAGATGGATGTTATGACTGATATGCGTGTTTTTTTCCTGACACATCAGGGACCTGTGCTTCCCGGTTAAGTCATGTTTCCACATCTTGAACATGCAGGTATTTTTCTTGCCAACATCAGTGTTTAAAAGGCACATCACTGATGGTGAATTTCCTCAGTGCATCTCTGTGAAAGTCTCTGTGCTGGTGTAAAGGTTTCAGGTCCGTGTATGTTGCTTTCATTTGTCTAGTTTTTTTTGTTGTTGTCTAGAAATGAAAACAGGAAAACAGCCCTTTTATGGTATATTAAAATTAAATATTAAAGTTTTTCAAGAAGTATTTCTTACCCAGTTTAGAAATAAAAAATTTATAAATCCGAATATTTAAAAAAATCCCAATAGCAGTGTGGCGTTAGGGTAAACGGATATTTTACTGATAATTCAGTTGATTTGTTATGGTTCATCTGGGCCAACACAGGAAAAAGGTCATGCAGTGATTTATTTTAGCCGGCACTAACGGAAATCTTTATCTTTAAATACACATACAGTACTGTGCAAAGGTCTTGAGTCACTCCATATTTCTTCGGATTTTGCTTCCAAAGAGCCAGACTTTCTTGTATTTTTAATGCAGTCTTAAGAAATAGTTCTCCAGGTTTCCTGAAAGATTTTTGGCTCTCATTTTCAGTCCAGTTTCTGTACCTGACCACTTCCAGTGGAATGTTTTTGTTTGTTCAGCCACACAGTGACTTATGAATCATTCAAGCATAAAAACTTTAGGCATGAACAAGTGAGAAACAGGTGCAGATGATGACAGATGATCAGGCCAGTGATTAGTACAGTATATTGGAATGCTAATGAGCATGAATGCTAATGAGGGGAAATGAGATTGCTGCTGAGGTTGTTACGTAAACATTTTGTTCCCATTTAAAAAAAACTACATGATTGAATAAAATTTAATATTGGCACAGTGGCATACATGTTAGCACTTTGGCCTTAAACCTCAGGATCCGGGTTCGATTCCCCCCTCAGGTCTGTGTGCATTGTTTGCATCTTCTACCCATGCTTAGTGGACTTCCTTCAGGTACTTCGGGTTCTTCCCACAGTCCAAAGACCTACTGATTAGACTAACTGGCATTCCCAATTGCCCTTAGTGAATGTGTGTGTGTGATGGATTGACACTCCATCCAGGGTGTACCCCGCCTCATGCCCTAAGTCTCCTGGGATATTGGCTTCATGCTCCTGCGACCTTGTATACAGGGTAAGTGATATAGAACATAAATTAATTAATTTCGTTTATATATTAAACTAGGTAATAATTACCTAGTGTTTGCCGAAACACATTCAGGTCATTTAATAACCTTTATTAACTTCTATAGCCCAACCCCTACTATAGTGGGGGCATAGAAAAACATGACTCATGGCCCAACGCCTACTAAAGTCTTAGTTCAGTTTCTTACACCTGCAGTCCAATTCCTAATATAGTAGGGTTTTTCACTTCCTTATTGCACTAAGGCATGTAGATGGGATGTTGTGCTTCAACCTACCACATGACGAGAGCAATGGACATGGCTGAGCCGACAATTTAGTGTGAGAATTGCAGGAAGAAATGAGAAAAAACACACACAGTATGAAGTAGCTTGGTAAAAAATAAAAAAATAAAAAAAAAAAACAGGCCAAGGCATCACCCATATAGAGGAAGAGCTTGAAAGTAAAGAGGTTCCTTTTATCCCCTAAATCCCCTTTAATCCCCACTTAATGAACACAACATACACTGAAAAGTGTAAGATCTGAAAGTCTTTATTCAGGGTAACAAATAAAAACTCTCTGTTAATTTATGTTGTAAGTTGCATGTAGCACCTTGGTCCTGGAGGAACGTTGTTTTGTTTCACTGTGTACTAACTGTATATGGTTGAAGTGACAATGAAGCCTACTTGAACTTAATATTAAGTTAATTCCATCCATCCATCTTGGAACCTCTGTAGTCCAACTAGGGACTGTGGAGGCCAATGGGGACCATTGCATTTATTCCTATTTTGTACAACCGTGCACTGTAAACCCTAATGCTCAAAGTAATCAAACATATTGAGTACTGTTAAATAATTACAATTAGTTTAAATTAATAGACCTTGATGAGTATTTAGAACTTTTTGGTATTTATGAGTTTGTAGAAATTACACTTTTCAAATTAGCTGAACAAATTTGATATTTTAAGTAGCCTATCTGTAAGTACTTAAGTAAAAGTAACTGTCACCTTAAAGTTCCACCAACTTAAAATCTTTCATTCTAGCGATTTTGTGTCTGATGTCATCAGGGCAATAGGGCACTGGTGGCTCAGTGGTAGGTGTTTCACCTGCCATGCAAAAGGCCTAAGTTTGATTCCCAAAAACTGGATGAAGTGCCTGTCCCAAGCCCAGATAAAATGAGAGGGTTGTGTCAGAAAGGGCATCTGGCGTAAAACCTGCGCCAAGCTTGTGTGCAGACCGGATTGTCCTCTGTAGCGACCCATTGCCGGGAGCAGCCAAAAGACAAACAACAATTTATTTGATTTGCAACAACTAAAAAAAATGATAATTGCTATTAAATAGTATGAGTTAGGCTACTCAATAATGCAAGTAAAGAACGATTAATATAAATAAGTACAACAAGCTTAAAAACTTAAAGTTCTGTTTACTTAAAACTGGGTTCACATTCACACGCACATTCACACACATTCACACACTATGGGCAATTTGGGAATGCCAGTTAACCTAATCTGCATGTCTTTGGACTGTGGGAGGAAACGGGAGAACCCAGAGGAAACCCACTAAGCACAGGGAGTCCATGCACACAGACCCAACGAAGAAATTGAAACCAGGACCTGAAGGTGCAAGGCGACAGTGCTAACCACAAAGCCACCATGCCACCTATTAGGCTAATTGAAATTCCCAAATTGCTTGTAGTGTGTGAATGAGCATGTGAGTGTATCCGACCTCAGGCCCTAAGACTCTTGAGATTGGCTCCAGGCACTCCTGATCCCTATGCACAGAGTAAACTGGTGTAGACGATGAGTATACCAGCAGGCTTGAGAGAATGGTTATGGCATTTCTATGCTAGATTATCATTTTAACACCAATTTTACCATAGCCTTTGGTGTCCTGGTGTGACCATACATCAAAACACTAACAAACTGGTAAACTGTGTAAATATAAATAACCCGAATTAGAACATACATTACTTTGCTGTATAAGTTATGATAGCTGAATAATTCACATGTCTCTTTTTATCACAGCTCAGTCATTGAAGGAATTCTCTCAGCTATTAAACACAGTTGAAGAGGAACGACGAAGACTTGTAAGTAAATATGTTTCCTTGTTTGTTTGTATTATATGGTCTTCTGTGTTTTATATATATTCTTTTAAAGCATTTATTGTGTGTTATTTTAGAATTTGGCACTGAAATCTAGCTCTCATTCTAACAAGTGCATCAGAGTTATGGGAAACGTGCTTTAGTCAAACAGATGCTTGTTTTGGGTCATGGCTTTTTTTGGGACAGAGGGGAAGCTGCACGTATGTGAAAGCTGTCATGAAGCATCATCTCTTTTGGAATGTTTTGGAATTTTTCACTTTGTACATGTTTATTTTTCCCAGCCTAACAAAGCTAATAAGGTGGCTCAAGAAGGTTTATGTGTTATCAGTTACAGTACTGCTACTATTGCTATTATGTGAACCAAAATGTGTAATGAAGTAAACAAGTAAGTAAGGGACAATAGCCCTTGCTACAGATTTCTATTCTGAGCATGTGTCATTGCCATGATTCATCCATACATACTGGAGTACGGCTGTTGTTAACGACTAATATCTTGCATCAATCCGGACTAGGGCTTATGTTTGTGTTTTCGACCGGACTTAGTCTGGGGAACAATCCACTTACTTGGACAACCCTATTTGTCATTAAGCCCTGTTGATGTTCTTGTTCTTGTTTTAAGCTCTTTATAGACAGAATCTGAAAATTTGGGAAATAAGTATGGAATATATGAGAGATTATATAAAAATTGAAATGATCAGATTGTCCCTGTTGACCAAGCTGAGGGCGACGGGGGGAAGGAAGAACTCCCTTAGCTGGCAATAGGAAGAAACCATGAGAAACCGGGCTTAACAAGAAACACATACTCATTTGGAGGATAACTGATATCAGGGTTTGATTTGCAGTCATACTGTGTGTTAGGCAGCTGGAAGCTCAAAAACTAGTGATTAACTACTGCTATTGATTAAGTTCAAACCATCTTCATGGTCAAGTGGACCTGTCCCCAGTTGACACACAAATCCCAAGCAGACCACGCGGGGCCTCCATGCGACAAGATCTCCAACCAGAAGCGGGCCACCAGGATGAGTTCGGAGTGCAGTATATATAGTGCAGTGTGCAAGCAGGAACTCTGGAAGGACTAACTATGACAATGTAACCAAAAGAGGAGAGCCAGAAGCAAACACAGGCATGAGGGCTCCCTGGGAAGTAAACCAGTCACTCCATCGTCAACCAACATGAATCCACAAGTCTATTCATGAGTCCCCCAGATGTACACTTTTACAATACAAATCTATTCACAAAATGCTCGGCTAAATAAATAGGTTCTCAGCCTAAACTTAAACATTGAGTCCTGAACAATAATTGGAAGGCTATTCCATAACTTTGGGGCTCTGTAAGAAAGAGCTCTGCCCCCTGCTGTAGATTTCATTATACACAGTACTGACAAGCAGCTTGCAACCTTTAAAGTACTGTAGGTGTGGCGGATGATGTGGTGTTTTGTAGGCCAATAGTAGTATTTTAAGTGTATTTTTTCAGTCTCCATCCATATATTCAGGGATGTCACAGTCTCGCGTGTATAGTTTAGCCATAGCTTTCCTGCAATTTGAACCGCTCAGACTTATCAGACGGGTAGCAGTTACTTTTGCTTCATGCTCACCTTATTTGACTTTTGAAATCAGTACAGTTGGAATTAAGGTGTAACTGTGGTCTGTTTAGTGCTAAACTGCCTGCCAACTAACACACAGTAATGCAGATCAATTCCTGCTCTCTGTTTCACCCAAATGAGGATGGGTTCCCTGTTGAGGCTGGTTCCTCTCAAGGTTTCTTCCTATTGCCATCTCAGGGAGTTTTTCCTCACCAGGGACTATCTGACCATTTTGATTCATACACATTCAAATTCCATACAAACGTAAATAATTCTTTTGAATTTTTGTGTGAATTTTTGAGCTTTGTGTAAAGCTGCTTTGGGACAATGGCAATTGTTAAAAGCGCTATACAAACAAAATAAAATTGAATTGAATTGAATTGAGGGGAAAAAATGAGCTGCCTACAAATAAGCAGCAGCCACACTGAACTACAGCTGCTTGATTTACATTGTATCATGAAGTATGTATTAGGGGTTTTGTGGTAAAATTCTCCTCCTCTTCTGCATGCTGGGACTTTCTTTTTAGCATTGATGTTACCTCTTCTGATGTTTAGGATGTAGTGTAACATTCTGTAAAAAAAAAAAAAATTAAAAAGGAAAAAAAAAACCTTGCCAATTTAAACACTGAGAAATGAACTTCAATTTGTAGATGCATTTTTTTCCTTGCAATTTTATAGAACAGTTTATTTAACATTGGGATTATCTAGTTTAACATTGTTGACAGGGGGATATAAATATTTGGGCTTGTAATATTGGAAAAGATTTGGGGTGAGACAGATTGTCTTACTTGATAGCTACAGTAGACTCATAGCTCCAGTGAAAAAGTAGTAAAGAAAATGTAGAGACATGTCAGACGTGTTCTGGATGAGTAACTACCATAAGAAAAAAAATACATCATGTCATGACGCATTCCTATTCTTATGACACAGAATGAATAAAGATACAGCATGAATAAAGAGGGTGAGTCAAGAATTATCTGCACTCCGTTCATATTCCTCAATAAGAAGCCTTTGGAAACAAAATTTGGTCCGATACTCTAAGGAAGGTGAAAGTTACTTAAAGAGAATCATTACTGGTGACAGGACATGGATTCATCACTACGAGCCTGAGAGTAAACGGCAGAGTATGGAACAAAAATATCCGACGACCAAGAAAAGTTCAAAAGTTAACCATCAGCTGGAAAATAATTGATGCTTATAGTTTTCTCAATATTAGAAAATTGTCAGAAAAAAGGTTCAACAATAAACAGTGCTTGTTACTGAAAACACAAAGCTTCGTTTAGATGTGTTAAAGAATCCTCCCTATGGTTTTAATCTTTCTCTATCAGACTTTTACCTGTTTGGTCCCCTGAAAGCAGCCCTATGATGATTAAAATTCATTTCTGATAATTAATTAAGGACAGTGGTGCATTCGTAGCTTGCAGCTCACCCTATAACGGGGGAATATAAAAGCTTGTTAACAGATAGACAACGTGTATTGAAAAGCAAAAGATAATAAATAAAATAATGTATTTGTCTTTTCTAAAAGTTAATTAAAATAAGTTCTACATTCTAAATCTTGACTCCCCCTTGTGTATAAGTTTGCTAGCAAAACATATAGCAAATAGTAAAAAACTGTAAATCAGTCTTAATCATAGTGTTGAAATGTAATTTTTTTGTACTTAGACAACATTTTGTACAAAACCATATTATTTTATACATTCACTGCAAACTTTAAACTTCTGTACAAATCACACCATCAGTGATCTCTCACTATAATATAGTACAATGTATTGTTATATATTACAGTACTGAAATTATATTGTCACATTCCTCAGCCCTAGATTTACTCACTTGGTACAGATTTAGAGTAAATTTTTATACATCATCTAAAAAATCAGGAAGTTTCTGCATTCTCTGTTTCTCTCTCTGTTGCCACATGTTGAGTAAAAAGCCAGTATTATTCAATGTCCTTTCCTGCCCCTTGTGGAAAATATGCTTCAGCACATTACTCACAGTAAAGAAAATTAAGACACATGTGGAATTTAATTTAGTCATTGAGTCTGACATCAAAGCTGATGCTGTAATGTGTTTCCCGGAGCAGTGAAACGTGTTGAATTAATCTGGAATCAATTCAACAGTACTTTTTTTTTTCTTTACATCTCTCGCTCTGTAATGTTGCCTGTTCACTCCGGTCCACTGTTGTGTACTGGAATGAGAGGAGGTCAGTGGAGCTGTGCGAGGAGCCCCAGGGGGAGAATTACCCAGCAGCCCCCTCCAGCCTGACTACTTCCTGTAGACTATGGCTCCGTTACGCTCCATTCTCCCAGGCTGCTTTGCCAGGCCTCTTAGGATGACAAATACCTCCGTAAAAAAGAAAGTCTCAGACAGCACTTTCATTCATAGATGTACAATAACGAGACCGAAAAGAGTGAATGACTCCACGTGAACACGTTGACCTCCCTCTGGGGAAGCAGCTGGAAAGTTTTTTTCGTCATTGTTGTTACAAGAAATTCACAAGACACTTATAACATATCGTAAATCATCTGGGATGTATTATGCCAGAGAACTACTAAGTGTTTAGTCTGATGTGTTAGAAGGTGTAGGTATTTATTTATTTATTTATTTATTTTAATGACAGAAGTTCACATGGTAGTGGTTCAAATCATAGGTTTTTATACACTACAGTTTGTTTAGTATAGAGTTGTATGGTGAATGACTCACACCATATATGTGTAAAAAGCAGACCAAACATCAGTTGCTTTTTAAAAATTATTATAATTATTTAACCTTTATGGAAGGCGTTTCCAGGGCCAGTGCTTTGCAAAGAACGAAAAAAGAGAGGTTGTTGAAGGGAGGACTGTTGGACTGTTTATTGCTGCTATAAAGTAAGTGATAACAGGAACTTTCATGGATGTTCCACAACCATGTAACTATAAACAGAAAAACATATGGCCCTTGTAATCATTATTGAATTGCTTAACAGTTCTGGGCATGCTGTTATAAGAAATAAATAACTGTTACAGCACAATCCGAAGAGTTTTATTACTGACTTATTACAGAGAAAATATCATTAATACCTTAATATGTACTGTATCTTTGAATATCACCTGACATCCTCCCACTGCATATTCATAGTGTTTGGAGTACATACTGTAAGCTGAGGCAGGCAGCCAGATATATCTGTTTTAAAAGGGAGGCATTTTCCCACATGATGGATCGGACTGATGTAAGAATGAGTTTCCTCTAAGGCGGTAAAAGGCCATGGGAACTTGTGTTATGAGAGATACACTCAAGTCGAAAACATGACTGTCTGGCCAATGAAATGAGAAAATCCTTAGCCCTTGTAAAGTGCTGAAAGGCCACTTGCTTTAATGAGTCAAGCACTTACTGTCAGCTCCTGTGTGGAAGTCCGTCACCTCGACATGACCCAGTTTGTATTTAAAAATATTATTGTATTTATCAAACTTTGTTTGTTTTTTTTGCACTTTAAATGAAGTAGAATTATTAATTATACATTTAGTAAACATGTTTAGGGTACAAAATATTTCTTTAGGGTCCTGTTAAAAATGGAAGATGGAAGCATCACGTCCAGGAAACACACGTCAAGCACGCATCTCTCAACAGCAAATTTGTTACTGCTCTCTGAAAGGTCCATATCTTACATCTGGAGCTGCTAGGAGTCAGACCAACTCCATTAGAAGTTCAGGTTGCATTAGTTTTGACCTAGGCAGATCAGGGATGTGGAGACAGACTGTCAATTTGGTGGGGGAGGGCTGTACACAGGCAAGCATGTGGAACCTATTTTGGGCAATTCTCTAGTGAGACTGGAAGCCAACCACTTTGGTGCCTGGGAAAGTATATAAAAGGAACTTAAGTATGTAATTGTGTGTTGTTCCAGTTGATGCTATGAAACGAAAGTGCTGCTAATTATAGTACCATTATTGTACAGTATATGAGAAGAGTTGCTCTGAATCATTTTTGTGTGATTTTGGTGGTGGGGATGGACAATTAGGATGCCAGAACTGTGAACTAGCTCACAGGTGCCAAGCCTTTTTGATGTTTCATGGTGAATTCGACTCATTTTCAGATTTGAGAAAAGACACAAGCAAAAAAAGTGATTATATATTAATTAAGAGCAGCATGTTTGCTTAGTGGTTAGCACTGTCGTCTTGCACCTCAAGGGTACAAGATCGATCCCAGCCTCGGGGTCTGTGTGCATGGAGTTTCCACTGTACTTGGTGGAAGTTTCCTCCGGGTACCCCAGTTTCCTTGCACAGTCAAAAGACATGCAGATTAGGCTAAATGGTGTTCAGAAATTGCATGTAGTGATGAATTGGCACCCTGTCTAGGGTGTATGCTATGTCGTGCCCTAAGTCTTCTGGGATTTGCTAATGTCAGCTGCCCCCATAATCTCAGCCACAGAAACTAATCTGACTTATTTCCTGCTCAATCAGTCTCTTTCTGCCTGAGTGTGAGCAAACCTGGAGTCGGTTGAAAGGGATAAAGCAGACAGGCAAACAAATCCAAATTGTGTGGCAAAATAAATGGTGAAAAAAACTGGCGAATAATCAGTTATTCAACAGAATTAACATGGATAAACCAAAATCCGAAAATCAGAAGACCAAAAAACAAGAATATGAACCTGGATATTAAACACAGAAGAAAAATCAGGCATACACACTGAGTGATCGTTGGTAACTTCAATAAATAGAATTTCATGGTAACTAAAATACATTTCCTGTTATACAGTTGCACTACTACTTTTTGGGTTCTCCATATCTCATCCGAGGGTGTTTGTCCTTATCATTGTTTTCTCTGGCTTTGTCATTAGAGACAATTTGATAAAGTTGTAAATGTATCCTATTTAAAATGTATATCCATAGGCAATGTTTCTATAACGCTGCCTTATGACTGTCCATTGTTAAAAAAGCCAAGCAAATAAAATAGAATTAAATTAGAGATAGATTTAACATCAATTGAATGTTTAAGGATTTTATTTTTAAGGTTTGTGCGTGATTGCATGCATGGAAGTGAAAGGTGGAATTGAAGCTGTGTGGTAAGAACAGTAGTTCTAATGCAATGAAGTAATAAAATTGCCATTTTATATTATATTATATAAATATTATATCTTTCTTTAATTTATCATGTCTATCATTTTTGCATTATGTACAAGGCAATTCACTATTTCCAGACACACCTTAAATGTAATAACTAAATAACATTACAGAATAATATTTGCATGCCTGTTGAGAAAGCAACAGATGCAAAGATGCCTTTGAAAGCATTTCTAAATAAAATAAACTTTTATAAAGAACACTAAATAGTAATAAAATAAACTTAGTCGATATTTGGAGTGAAAACTCTGCTTGCAAAAATCAGTAGTGCGAGGTACAGGTTTATGCGTTTTTATAAGTGAAACAGCTGGTACAAAATTGCCTTTGTACAGATTCATTCTTGACAGCATTAATTTTTTGATAAGGAATTGAAAACACTTCCAGATGACTACCTCATGCATCTGATGAGAGAATGCCATGAGTGTGCCAAGTTATCATTAAAGCTAAATGTAGCTCCTATTGAAAATCTGAAATACAAAATATATTGTGGGTTGTTTAAAACTTTTTCTTTAACGACATAATCCCATATTTGTCATTTAATAGTTTGATGTCTTCAGTATTAATGTACAATGTTGAAAATAATAAAAAGAAATGGAAAAAACACAGGCGGAAAAATGTGTCTAAACTTTTGTCTTGCAGTGTATACTGTATGTGTGTATTTATATAATACTTATTTTCTGTAAATATGTGGGGGTTTTTTTGTGATAATGATGCTGCCACTTATAACAAGTATTACATACATATCTAAGTCCAATCCAGTCCAATTCAAACCGGTCACTTAAGCAACCCTGAAAACCCTGAAACACTAACTTGCCTATTTAGAATGGTTTTGAAACACATTTTTCATTTTTCCCAGAGAACTTATTCCCACAGAAGTGGTTCTTTGCCTAATTATGGGTTAAAGTCTATTTGAAAATGGAGAATGTTTGGGTTTTTCAAAAAAAAATGTGAACATGTAAGATGTCAAGTTTTAATTTTGTTACAATCAGTTAAGTACAAATTCCCTAACATGATACTTATTTATTATAACTAAGTCTGTTCCAGCACTGCTCATTTTACTGGCCGTATTGTGAGCTAATATTATTAAGTTCTTGTGTAAAACCAGTCTAAACTCTCTAATCAAGATTGCATATTTTCATTGTATAAATGGATTGTTACTGTACTAGATTAAGGATCGCACAGTGACCCAACAATAGCAATGTTCTTCTAAATCACGCTACAAGGACAAACTGCACAGCATATTTTTACGAGGTTCTCAGACTCAATCAAAACTCACAGGAGTTCCAATTGATTTTTTTGTTTGTTTTTCAGAGAATCTGCCTACTAAGTATTACTTTTAAACTTTATCAAATTTAAATTTAATACAGATCCAGAATGCAGATGATGTCTTGATCACGCCGTTGGAGAAGTTCCGCAAGGAGCAAATCGGTGCTGCTAAAGTAAGTCCTCCAGATTCCTATTGAAAGTTTATGCTTCACGTTTCAGCAGAGAGTCATTTTTAGCCTTATTGCGACATAATCCTGTACATAATTTAATGTAGGTCCATGCTGAGACTCTGCAGGGAAGGGGGGAAATTGCAAACACCTGTTAAGTAACAGCAAAATTATAACCAGATTTAGTAATGCCACATGCACCAACGTTAAACGAAGACCAAGCACTAAGTGAAGCCACTGCAGCCCCATGATATATCCACTAGATTAACAGCTTCATAATCTTGGCCCTGAACCAGAGGTTTCAGGCTATGAAACAAATGCTAGTGTTTGAAAGAAAGGTTCTTATTAAATTGTAGTAATTGTAGACATTACTTCACAAAAACTTCTGTGCATCTGAAAACAATTCAGTATTTTGTTTAGTAGCTCCCAGGTGAGTGAATGATTACAGAGCTTCATTCATTGTACTCAGCTAAGTTTTAACTAATGATAGACAGACACAGTAAACAAGCTAATATTTTGCTTCCACTGAATGGTATTTTTAATACAGCCATTTCTCAGAACTGAAACAAAGACGTCATCTTGACTATCATCTTGGCTATATTCCTGGGCAGTTATTTTCAATCACTGAGGTGACTGTCTCTTTTTTTCTGAGTGGAAGGACTATGTACATAAATTAACCACCACATGCTGCCCCATTCATATATTAATCAGTCTCTACCTATGCAATCTCTGAATAAAAAATCTCTCATCCATCACAAGGCCCTGTACATACACATTTGTTTACACTGTAACATATGGTAGATGGAAAGCTTTTTAAAAAGTTACATAACCAGTAATCCAAGAATAGTATCAAACCAGAAACCCTTGACCTTTGAGGTGCCAATGTTACCTGAGCACGCCCTGTGATTTTAGGGTATTGAGGACTAAAGGTTTGTCACCCAGGAACTAAAAAAGCAGAAATACGAGATAGAACCCTATCCTTCCCAACACCTCGAAACTCACAGGATTGCACGGACGTGACTGCTACTTAACATACTTAGATAACACTCTGGGATTTAAGAACCCATTGGGAAACTCTAGTGGTTAAGAGTTGGGAATTAGGATGCAGTCTGCTGAGTCCTGATGAGCTGGAAGTGTGGCCTACTTCAGCCAAGCGCTGCCTGATGAGCTCACTGCTGAAAGATCCAAAGCTGAAAACACGCTGCCTTATTTGGGAGTTTCAGTCCCAGATTCTTCAGGCACAGCTGAGATGGAACTTGCTCAGCTTTGACATTTAGACCACAGAGGCCAAAGGGAATGGTTGTTCGGCTGTTCAACCTCCTGCACAAAACCGGACACATACACATGAAAAATGAGGGCATAAACACCACATTACTGACATCTCAGTATCTCACCACAAATGCAAATGTCTACACCTTCATCAGACCACACACCAGGAGTAATACTAACACTGCGAACATCAATGATTTTTTTTCTTGAGGCTCATAGTACTCTGTATATTCTGCTTAGAACCCCTAAACAAGGGCCCTCAAGGCCCAGGAAGGATGATGTCATTGTTAGTCAGCAGATGGGCTTCAAGTAAGCATGTCAGAAATGCGATTCTTCTGCTTTGTCGCTTGGCAAGTCTGCAGTCTGCTGAGTGGCCATGGAAGGGTCATGGGAAAGGTTCGGCTAGTGGCGTAGAGGAAAAACAAACAGGTTGGATCGGATTTCAGTTGCAACTTAAAGAAAGGAATTGTTCTTCTGAAGAACTAAAAAATACTAAATTTAAGAATTTCACAAAACAAGACTTTAATTTTAGTTGAGCATAAGCTCCAATTTGGAATTTTCATCACGTCATACTTTTTCATCAGCGGCTTTGCGGTTGTATTGTTTTATCCAATTATATCATCTTGAGGTTTGTTTGTTTTTTTCACAGATATATATGTAATGCTATGTTTATAATTCACCTGAACTTAGTTTTAGGATGTTTACCTAAAATGGACACCATTCATGAAAGATTGTCATTTGTTTGCAGTACCAAAGTAGCAAAAGCCAAGAGCTAGACAGATTTCATTAGTTATACATTGCTTATATGCCACTATAAACTCATTAAGTATTTAAAAATTAGTAATTGCCTGTGATTTGCTGTTGATAGCAAGAGCAGCCATGTTGGCATGATATCTTTTGCTGATCTCTAGCACAGCTTCCTGACCTTCCAAGTAAGAATTCCGAACTGAGGGGGTATTTCCTTTTATTTCTTCCTGGTCAAAAGTCTAAAATTCATAGTATTCAAAGTATATCTTTAAAACTGAGCTAACTTGCATGATTTCTTGGTAGTTTATTTTACAGTTAAATGATTTCCACTAGGTGATCAATGAAACAAGTAATTTAATAGTAATATAAAATTATTGGCAAACATCTACAGTTAATAAACAGTTCTACGACTATGGACAGTTTAAACATGTGACAACGAATATCTTGGACACATCATTATAATAAGATTGTAGTTTCCAAATGTGGATGACTAAAGGGGTACTTTAGCTATAGCCGAAAATATTAAACTTAATTAAGGTTATGACTGCAGACAGTTAAAAATAGAATTATAATAAATAAAGACTTGCCAAATGACACCCACACACAAAAAATCCACATATTTTTATATCCAATTGAGATTTTTTCCCCCTGTGCCATTATATCAATTAAAGATTTACTTAGGATCTGGAGAAAACTAGAATTTTCTGTTTTAAAAAAATGGCGCAGGCATTCAGTTGATTGTCAATTTAAGCTTAGCTAACCATATTGTACACATTACTTTTGAATTGTTAGTGCAAATCAAACCGAATTTAAATTTTATTTGTCACGTACACTACCATTCACAGTATGGTATGCAGTGAATGCTTATACAACTGTTCGTGACCTTAATGAGAGGAAAGGTAGGATGAAAAAGAAGACAAGATTTAAAAAACATATTTTACTGCAATAGGAAAAATTCTATTAAGATCAAGGAAAATTATAAAATTTAAAAGCTTGTGAGTTAGCTATTGCATATTCTGGTTTGTTAAATCTACAAATAAGATTTACAGGCCCATTGTTTAAGTATTAATTAAGCAAGAATTTCTTTACAGCTGTTAAGGTTCTCAGTTCTCTATGGTTAGTGCTTCACTTTCCTGATATGAATCAGCAGTTTCATGACTGCTAATGCTTAATATCTCAGTAACCCACCAATCTGTTTACTGTCACGCTCTGCTGTAACACTACATTGTGAAACGTTTGTGATGTAAAAATTTATGATTCACCTTCATGATTTGGGAATATAACCTTTTTTTTTGCTGTCCTCATAGTAGATGGTCAAAGTTAAATGAGCAGCTATTGAGTCAAAATTAACTAGCTAGCATAGTTTGCAGTTGTGGTTTGTATGATTATTATTTTTTTTTAATTCAGAGATAATGAAAGCTATTCTTAAAGTTCCTAACCCTGTTGTCTTGTTCTTTTTGATTTCCAAGGCTGCAATAATTCCAAAAAAATTTATGCTAATACCTTAGTATGTTAGAGATTTGTTAACTTTTCTACTTAACCTTTCTACAGTATTGTCAATGAAATGTCAAACTAAGAATTAATCAAATTTAATTCATGATCTTGAAATATTTTTTTTTCCTGTTCTACTTAGTGCAAGTAGTAAGGTGAGCATGTAGTTAGCATACTTTGTTTTTATTAGATAACTAGCATACGTTCTAGCTAGGTGATTGCTGATTATTTTTTATTTATTTTTAGTTTCCTGTTATCACACAGTTATTTTAATAGTATTATAATGTCTTCTTTTGACCTGTTATCTACAATCTTCCTCATTTGGTTTGCTATGTCAACAAAACTTATTTTATCTTCACAAAACAAGCTGTTATCTTGAGATTACAAGAACAGATTACAAGTACATTATCTGTAGATTGTAGGACTGACAAGTGCTTTCCATTTCAGATTTTTGTGTCATATAGCGAATGAGGTTGCACAATGTAATCACGTAAAAACGACTTCCACTTACATATTAATTAATAATTAACCTTAATGGTTAAGAGTTAGAGCAATGAGTGATGGTGATAATGCTTAAAGCATTTTTTTCCCTCTCTGCTACACTCCTTATTGCTGAGTGCTAACTTCAGGAATAGATTCGTACCATTACTGTTTTTGTTGTTTTTGTTAATGTTTTTATTCTTGTTTTGCATGGTAATATTAATATTTAAATTCATAAGTTAATAAGGTAATCAACGGCACATAATTACATTTTAAGGACCTCTTTAACTACATGTACAGGATGCAGGATACCACTCTAGTGACAACGAAATGCACATTTATTTATTTTTGGGGAGAGAGACTACCATAAATCACAAGTTTTATGACTTTCTGACACCTCAGTAACCTACCAGTCTGTTTCCTTCCTTCCTAAACATTGCAGTGTTAAATTGTACAATTGAGGTATGAAACTCAAGATAATTTCCTCTATGTTTCTGGCCTTTTTTTAATGCTATGTTGAAATACAGTTAATAGAAATGTACCATTTCAATGACTTTGCATGCAACTTAACGTTGGCCCAGTGGACAGGAACACGCACGCCACCTGCTGGGCAAAAAGCCATTCAGAATGCCTTCTGCCCATATCCATTCAAATCAAGTAAACAAATGGACATCTTCAAAACATTTTAATGATACATTTGCACGAAGTTTGTTTGGCCTGTTATATAACTTTTTTTTTCTCACAAGGCATTTATCTTTGTAATTACAGTAAAGGAAATTCCAGTTTTGTAATCAACATTATCTTTTTTCCTTAAAGGAGGGAAAGAAGAAATTTGACAAGGAAACTGAGAAATATTATACACTTCTGGAAAAACACCTGAATTTGTCCTCAAAAAAGAAAGAGACATTTTTACAAGAGGTAACATTTTATAAGCATTTTAATTAACTTTATTTTACCTTCACCATGTCTGATTTGTCATTTGATTTTTTAGTGCCATCTCTTTAATAATTAAAGCTTTTTGTCTGGCTGTTTTTTAGGCAGATACCCAGATCAATAAGGAGCGACAGATGTTTTGTGATGCCTCTCTTGAGTACGTCTTTAAGATCCAAGAAGTGCAGGAGAAAAAGAAATTTGAGTTTGTTGAGCCGGTGAGGATACAATGATTAATTATTAACTAATTTAATAGTTTTTCCTGTAAGATTTTTAATCTGTAAACATAAACACATAACCATTTAAAGTGCCTTTT
Organism: Clarias gariepinus; assembly: GCF_024256425.1. Classification (NCBI taxonomy): domain Eukaryota; kingdom Metazoa; phylum Chordata; class Actinopteri; order Siluriformes; family Clariidae; genus Clarias; species Clarias gariepinus. Next base: position 11,195,905 of record NC_071118.1, on the reverse strand, counting down.
ACAATTACTGGCAGCACTTGTAATGATTAGTTAAAAGAGGTAGGAAAAAGCCACCTTTTGGGATTTGATACGTGCATTTTTTGGGATAAATAACAATTTTTTTCTAACCATTTTCTTGTGAAGTTCAGCACACTTCTCCCTTATTTGGTTTGTGTGTTTTCTTTTTTTGCCATGTTGATGGATGACTAAGGGAATTTGGCCTCTGTGTCACCTTATATATGTACCTTAGTTAATCAGGAAGTTATGGATAACAGCTTGAAGGTTCCTACACACTTTAATCAACTTTAAAAATTTACTTTTTAAATAGGCAACATGCTTCAGTTACAATGTGATTACTATAATTTCCAGGGTCTTTTTCCAATCTTTACAAGGGGTGCCAATAATTGTGAAGGGCATTGTAGGTGTACACATTGGACAAACTGAATCATTTGGCATTTCTCTGTCTTGAGCCTAAGTTGTGGACGTGCTTGGATGTCTGAGAAGTTCCTCTTCCTTAGCTTTGTAGTTTTGCAGATGACAGTACAGTTTATTTTCCATGACTTGTTAGCTGGCTGTGTAATCAGTGCAACATAGAAGAAGGAAATGTCAAATACCAAACAGTTTAATTCTGAAATCTCTCTCTCTCTCTCCCTCTCTCTGTCTCCCACTCACCCTTGTTCTCTCGTTGTCTCTCTCTCAGCTCCTGGCTTTTCTCCAGGGACTGTTCACATTTTACCATGAGGGTTATGAGTTGGCGCATGAATTTGAGCCATATAAACAGCAACTTCAGTTCAACCTACAGAATGTAAGAGATCCTGTTACACATGATGCTACACATGCTGCAGTAACATAAAATGAAACACATACTGTCTGCTTAATTCATGCGATTTTTTAATTTAACTGTCACTGCATGGTATTACAATGTAACAATATACACTGACATTTATTAACAGACCTACCAGCTCTGTATTTTAACATTGAATTATGCTAATATGAGTTATTAATCAAAAATATGCCTACTTTTTCATTTGCCAATAAAACGGAAGACAAGCACATGTAAATCAAGAATGATTTGAACTCTGCAATATGAACTGACACCTTTTGGCAACCCTGTCTTCCTTTTCTTGTGTTTGTAACATAAGTCATGCAGTCTGTCAGTATGATATTTTATAATATTTAATAATATGAAATAACATGGGACAATGTATTTTTATGTATTTTAAAATTAGTTAATATAAGGCACATAAGGTACATGAATACTTTACATAAATAAAAGTAGAGATACCCTAGGTAAAAATATTACTTGAGAAAAGAAGAAATTCTCCATTTACATTTCTATAAAAGCAAAAAGTACCTTTAAACCTTTAACCTCTAAAAGTATCTTTAAATGTACTTAAGTACTGTAACAAAAGTATTGAACTTCTATTAGCTCCCTGTAGCCTTCAAGTTGTAGGGAAATCTCTCTTTCTTCCTCAGTAAGTGGTTATTAGTGCTTCAAATACCACATACCACTTTGATAATGCAAAGCCAGGCACAAATGTAGTAAAGTATAAAGTATAGATATTTGTTGTAAAATCTAGTAGGGTAAAATCAAAAAGCTTCCACTAATAAAACTACTCGAGTAAATTACAGATACATGAAATATATACTTATATACAGTAACAAAGTAAATGTTAGTTACCTTCCACCTCTGTTTATATGTAGCATTCGTTAACTATATTAGAGAAACTTTAGGTTTTGACCAAGGAGAATAAAATATGAAAATGTTGACCTAAATTTATGGGGGCTTTGTTTTAATTATAATGAGAACTAAAATGTTAAATGCACTTTACATTAAATTAATTAAAAACTGTGAGGCATGCTTTTACTGCATCAAGTTTGTTTAAACAATTTAAGAGACGAGCTGTGAACAAATGTGAACATTTGAAGCAACAATTTGCAAATGATTGTATTTATTTACAGTTTTACCGCACTCTAATCACTTAAAATGTACCATCCAGCTAAGTTTTCATGATTATTTCTGTCACCAAACAGCTCATACTGCATAGCATATTATAATATTTTGCCCTCCTCTACTTTTTTTTTTTAACCAGAAATGGTCAACATGCTTGTTTTTCTGTCTTTTTAGACTACTGGCTCTGGACAAATAAATGAGTAAATAAATGTGAACCTAATTACACACTGTAATTTATTGAAAATAGCAGACATTATGATCTTGTGATAGGCTTCACTGATTAGTGTAATGAATGTAAAAATGAATGTAGCCAAAACAATTCACGATAACCTCCAAAGCTTCAGTCAGTTATGTTTTTGTGCACTTACTAAAACAACAGTTCATTGTTTTATCTCCTTGTAGACGAGGAATAATTTTGAGAGCACCAGACAGGAAGTGGAGAATCTGATGCGAAGGATAAAGTCAGCAGAACAGGACTTCAAAGCTCCTGGACAGTGGACTATGGAGGGCTTTCTTTATGTACAGGAGAAGCGTGAGTATTCTCCCAGTACAGATTACAAAAATATTCATTTACTACTGTGAAAATGTTGCGATCTCATACAGTAATAATAATAACATTTCTGTGTTTAATACTTCCTGAACTACTTAACTCACAATCATGTAGTTTAAAGCTATGTATTTTGCATATATTATATACAGTATATACATGTATTGTGTGCAAATTAGAATGATGAACACACGCTTAATACACACTGTTGCTTTTTTTTTTTCCACTCAGTTGTCTTCCTTTCTTCATGAGATTTCTTTTTTTCACACATCCTAAATGTATGATAAATAAGGTCAAAACCTTTTTTCGATGTCATAGATGTCGTTTTTGTTGCTGGTGTTTTAATTGCAAATTGATTGGAACCTTCATCCTAAAAATTGTAAAATTCAACAAAAAAAAAATTCTCAATTCATTATTAATATTATTATTATTGATTTGTTTGTTTGTTTGTTTGTTTGCTCGCTCCTCTCATGCTATTGAACATATCGGGCAATTAGTTCTGTCATTTCTTTAGCAATAGTGGTATTTACTGGGCGGGAGTTGCTAACCCAATGCCTAATCCCCCTCTTTTCTTAAAGATTTTATAAAAAAATTTAATTGTATTCCGAAATATATACATAAACATTTGCATTTCCCATGCCTACATAATACATCCATATAAGTAATTAAGTTCCCCCACAACAATAAATGCCCCTTTTATTTTTATGAATTACCCCACACCCACAAATGCCCCACTGATTGATAAATGCATCCCTATTCATAAAATGCCTCTTATTTACAAAACAATCCCACTATATTAACTTTATAAATGTCCACAGAATATAAAAGTTCTCCGACACCCTTTAGCCTGATAATATCTGTTGTGTTTTTTATTTCGTTTTCCTCTTTCACTTTCCTCTTTTTTGCCAGCACTATGTATTACCTTTCAGAAATACTAATACATGTTTTTAACATAAGCAAATAATTGCAAGTCATTTGTTAAACGTTTGTTGAATACTGTAAGCTGTCTGTTAAAGGTCCTCTGGGATTCACGTGGAGCCGACACTACTGTACGTATGACAAAGAGACTAAGATGTTTACCATGAGCAGCTCTGAAATCAAATCGGGAAGCAAACAGGTAGAACATTCTAATATCTTTTCTAATACAGTATGTTGTCTTTTTATGACTGATATATTTCCAAGTTATACATTTCCATAAAACCTTACAATGCTGAATAAGCTCTCTTTGTGTGTCTTTTTTTTTCTAAAGAACGGACTGGTTCTGAGTCCACCTGAAATGTTCAAGCTCAAGTCGTGCATCAGAAGAAGAACAGATTCAATCGACAAGCGATTCTGCTTCGATATTGAAGTGGTGGAAAGGTTTGTTTTCAGTTTCTCCACTTCTGCATATTATAGCACATTTTTTCTCCCTCAAATTTCTTCCAGGCTTCTGCAAGGTCATTGAGGACATTATGACGTTTGACTTTAGAGGGTGTGGTAGAGAATTTATTATAAATTTCTTTTTAAATGTTGCATTTTCCACTGTAATGTTTTCTTTGGCAACTTCAAAAGTCTCTCAGGGACTTCATTCAACATTCTTCTCTCTACTTCCTTTCTTCTCGCTCTTCATAACTGAAGAAATAACACTTGTCAAGGGATTCTGTTCAGTTCTCTTCAGTGTTTCTATAAAGTCCACCGGTATGTCAGAATTTTCCTGCTTCATGTTGTGATTGCACGTGTGCTACCACATAATACCAGCTACCTACAGCTTCTTTTACATGTTGCGCTTAACCATCACACTTTCAAATTATAACATGCTACTTGCCACTAATTATGCTATCAGCACCAGAATTACTGGCACCCTTTATGAAAATACATCATTAATTTATAAAACAAATTAAAACATAAGAAATGCTATTATCATAGGAGTACACTGCATGGTTTTAGACTGTTTTTATGAAGTGCAATTATTTTAAATTAAACAGGTACATTGTTTTATTCCAATTTGCACCCCTCCCCCAAACATTATAAATTTTTCATATCAATTAATAGAGGAACAGCATATTTTATGTAATTTATAAGTATTGTACAACTGTACTCTTAAAATGCTTTTACGCTTGGCGTGTTTTATTTTTTTCCCAACCACCTGCACACATTTTGCAAGGCAAGGCAAGAGGAATGCAGCCGCTTTTAAAAGCATTGCTGCCAGTGTGTGTGTGTGTGTGTGTGTGTGTGTGTGTGTGTGTGTGTGTGTGTGTGTGTGTGTGTGTGTGTGTGTGTGATTTTTTTTTCTCAAAGAGGATCAACAGGGTTTAATGTTTCATAAAAAGCAGCAAGTGAGGTTAAGCTTTTTTTTTTTTCTTACCTCTCAGCTAATTAAGTAAATTTTTTTGGGGCAAGTAAGGCAAGCAAACATTGGAGGATTGAGGACAGAGTGCTGTCCTGTTGAATCAAAGTATTTTAATTAATAATATTCCATTATTGCAGTATAACCGAAAATAACCTCCATTTTTGGAACATTCACCATTTTGTGATGTGACATTATCTGTGGCTGCATGGAGAAGTCTCACAGGCTTATTTTTTAATTTTCAAGTTTCAATTCAGGATTTCAATGAGGATCAGAGAGAGATTAACTTGGCCATTATGTTACTTACAGTAGCTAAATCCATAATGCAATTTATTATCACATGAGTTCCTGAGTATTTCCTGTGACACCACCCCAAGAATCAAGTATACTCTAACCTTATTTAGAGTGGGTGTCAATAATTTTGACACATTTGTTTTATGAGAGAAAGTTCCTTTACCCAAAAAGTTTCTCCAGCTGCATTTGAATGAACGGTCATTGTGTCATTGTGTGCGATGTGTCATTTGAATTATTGTGTGTTATGGAGTTGCCTATATTTCGGGATGATAGCAGTGCAGTTTTTTTAATGCTTGTTCTTTTTTGTTGCGGTTATTTAATTTGTGCTGTTCATTGTTTAATCTCAATCGAACTAGCAGCACATCCAAGTTTCTGTTATGCACCAGCTGATGAGGCTGTGATTATTCTGTTCCTCAGACATGGCATCATCACCCTGCAGGCTCTGTCTGATTCCAATAGACGTCTGTGGATGGAGGCCATGGATGGAAAAGAGCCAGTAAGAACACATCCATTACACCCATCCCATGCTATACAGCAGAACAGATTATGTTTATGCATTTAGCTTAAATCACAGGTATTCCATAAATATTTCCAACACACAAATGCGTAAGAAAAGAGGACTTGCGCTATGTAGAACCTTTAAAAATTTATTAACTGTTAATGTATGTGATAGATACTGTATGTTCCACAATATTAACTGTAACTATAAAGTCATTAAATATCCAAAGCACTGACTTGTTACAAATAAAAATTAAAATAATAAAACACCTCTTATTACGTCTCTATAAGAGCTGTTTTGTTTTTTAAACCCTAATTTCCAAATAATGAAAGCAACAGGTAACTATTCCTTTTGTCATTTACTTTTATTAATTTCAATCTGGAACATTTTCAGAGGAAATAATTTCCATAGTAAAATAGACAAATAGCACAGTTCGCTTTTTGTTTAAATTTTTCTCAGCCATTCAATAAGCTTCCTACAGGGCAAGTGTAACCAGGAGTGCGAGGTCGTGTTTTATTGTGTAAAGATGTGTTTTTATGGTTGAGTTTGTCTCCGTTGTTTCCGGTCCTATTGAGACAGACTCATAAAAACCTTTAACACAATTAGCCAGAGTCTGGTTTGTCTGGAGTGATTAGTTTCTGAGTTGTTGAGTAGTTCCTTCCTGTTTCTGTTCTAACTTCAATAGATGTATATAGCATCCTCCGTTTCTTTCACACAGATGCCAATTTCTCTTTGCAGGAGAAACAATAACCTAAGAAAAAAATTTTTTAGATTACATACCAACTATTTAAAGCCCTGAAGTGTTCTTTTTTTAACTTACACACAGACATACACCTTTTTTACATAAGTACTGTTTGTTTACAAAGCAAGTTATCAGTTAATCAAGAAACAAAAAAACTAAACAAGATTTCCAATTCTAAACAAGCTTGTGATACTGTAGGTGTCTGCCAGAACTGATCTAGAATAAAACATAAGACCATTTTTAGGTTGTTGTATGTTTTGGCATTTCTGGAAAACTTCACTTTATAAAAACTTGGAAAAAAATACTAAAATGATTGTATTTTTGTTGTAAAATTAAAATATGTCAATGTGCAGTGGATTTTTTGTCCAACTATGGACAAAAATCTTTGTCCAGATCTTTGCTACCCAAGTCTGTTAAATTATGGCTAAGGAATTGAAAGGCTTGCACTGTACCTTCACTTTATTGAATTTTTATTATAATAGTTGTTATAATTTACTTAAGAAGAGACATAGAGTAGCATTTCTTTTTCCTTTAATTCATGATGGAGCAATTGGGTAAATTACCATAATAATATGACAGTTTAAGTGTGTGTTTGTGTACATTTAGGCTGTGTATAATTCGCATTTTCTCTGAAGTGGTAAAATTTATGCATTTAAAAAAATAATGATAGCTTTGGTTCTAGATGACATGTCCAAATACCCTAATGCGCAGTTTGATGTCTGAAGCCTAACCCGTCAACACATTCAGCTATTGACCAATATTTCATTTTTAGCATAGATCCGTGCCACCACAGATATAAGGGTAAACCTTTAAAAAAAAAAAAAAAGATAACGTGTGACCAAGGAAAGAAAAAAATTTACGGTCACTGTGTAAATACGCATAGATAACATCTCTTCGAGAAGCTGCTCTGAGAATAGCCTCAGTACACCTTGGCAAAGATCATAAAACTTTCTGGAACTGTACTAGAGTTACAAACACTGTTCTTCAAAAAGATTTTCCCTCAGTTGGTGTCTTGATGATGGTGGTGTGCATCCGCCAGATTGCGTCATTCCTAAATTGCTGTGTTTAATTGGGTTGAGATCCGGTCGATGTGAAGTTCATAGCACATAATTTTCTTCCTGAGCAAACCATTCAGTAAGCTCTCATGCCACGTGGATGGGGGGCAGGGCCAGCCTGGAAAATACACCCATCTGATTAGAAATGTTTTACTACATCACTTGTAGTTATGCTTCACATTAAGGGGACAAGTGGAAGTAAATATGCCAGTGAGATAAATTAAGTATAGCACAACAGGGCCGCCGGTTTTCCTTAGTCAGTCATCTGTATAACCTAAATGGATTTAGGCAAAATAAACATCTCTACAAGCCCAGCTGCTAATGGTTTACCATGTACTTCGATCATTATCACTCTTACCATATTTTTGTTAAATATTTAAGGAGTGCAGGAAGTCTGATTGATCATGTTACAACAATAAATGCTAACGTGACTAAAGTCTTTTTTACTGTCAGTTTTTTTCTTAATAATTATCATTAGACAGATGACAGAAGATGACAGACCTGTGTGTTTTCATTCCATTTATGGCTCTTTAGTGTCTGAACCTTTGATCACTCGGCGAAGGTGATAGTTAGCCATGATCTCTGACAGGATTTACCCATAACAGTTTCACCCTAAAATGAAAACACAACAAACACTATGGATTTGATTTGCCTGAAAACTGTGTACACAATGGGTATAAATGAAGAGTTATATACATGTTCAAATGTAAGTACCCCCCTCTTTTTTGTCCTGTGTTTTTGAAGGGGAAAAAAATAATCTGATATAGCAGGTCTTAGACAGGTATTAGGGAAATACAACCTCAGATAAACATACAACTTTTTCACCGTAAAATTATTAATTTAACAAAAATGCAAAAAAACAAACAAACATGTGGGCAATACTAAGTACCCCCATGATTTGACAGCTTGTATCCACCTTTTGCAGCAAATTCTAGACTTTATGGCTAGATCAGTCTCTCAAATTGTTGTGGAGGACTTTTGACCAGTTCATTTTTACAACATTGTTTCAGTTCAATGGGATTTTTAGCATTTGCTTATGCACAGCTCTCTTATGGTCCCGCCACAGCATTTTAATTGTGTTGAGGTCTGGACTTTGACGAAGCCATTCCAAAACCTTGATTCTTTTATTTTTTTGCGTTACTGGTGTGCCTCAGATCAATGTTTTGACCCAGTTTTGCTCAAGCTTTGTTAAACTCCACATTGTTCTGAAATGGTTTTATAATCCTTACCAGACTGATGTGCAGCAACAATTGCTTCTCCAAGACCATTGTTTTTGTTTTACCCTCTTGACATTGTGTTAACACACACCTGAGTGCTCCAGACCAGCAAACTGCTAAAACTTCTGCTTTTATATAGGTCTGCACACCTGCTGAGGATCATTTAATCAATAGCTTATTATTAGCAGTACCTGGCTACAACAAAAACACACAGAATTAAAAAAGGGGATACTAACTTTTGAAGATTAACATAAATTTGTCTTATTATATAGTATATGTAATGTGACTGAGATATATGTTTAATTGTGGGACATCATGTTATCTATAGATTTACACCCTTCCAGCACTTTTGAACAAGAAAGAAGAAAGTAAGTTTGCTCCTTTAAATTGATTAAATTTTAGATTTTAGGAAACATTCAGATAATGGCAGGTAATGCAAAGCATTTTTTTGTCTGTGCAGCATTCCTAAACGAGGCGGGGTTTAACTTCGTCAAAAAGTGCATTTATCTTGTAGAGACAAGAGGTAAGACTGCTAATTACATTCCAAGGATGAATCTATCTCCGCATCCAGTTTAAACATACATGCTTATACTTGTGTTGTGATTCTGATTAAAAGAAATACTTTGGTGAATAATCTATTTCACAACTTTTCACTCCTTAACCTAACCATTGTCTATGAAACAAGACATTTTCAATGTTGGAACATGTAATGGGAGTCTATCTTACCCGGAATCTTTTCCGTAAATATCTGACTCAGACCGCACCCTAGTTCTTTAGTGATACCACACAGATGTACTGACGTGGTTCAGGACACAGTGTGACTTACAGCGGTCTTTAAACATGAACAGTGTGGTAATGTTAAATAAAATAATTTTGAGCAATAGCAATTTGGCATCATTCTGCTTCTATTCCAAGGCTCTTTAAAACTTAAAAGCTGGTTTGTGAAAGCTGATTATGTAGCCTCATGATGTAATTTGAGAAAGTTTATTAAGATTTTTTTAATATCTATTTAATCTATTCAGTTATGTATTGTGATTCATTTGTGTGACAATTTATGTATCTCCAATTTTTATATTTTTGTTGACATTTAAGTCACCTCTTTAATCTTACAGACTGCATGAGCAGTTGGCCATTTATGAAATATTTGTACTGACATTACACAAACTTTTATTTGAGTCTGGCTAGAGTCTTTATTCTCTCTCAAAATGATATAACTGTTAGATAATGAATTTTGCATGGTGTACTAGCAGGAGGCTTCATCGTCTTCAAGTTTCATCTTCCACTTTATTTAGCTCGGTTTCATTCTCACATCTCTGCATGTTGTGATTCTGAAAGGAAAATCTGTCATCTGGGCATGCTAGTTCAGAAAGAGAAGCATGCATTATCACAGCATTGAGGTGCACCGCAAGCACAGCAAGGGACATTAGATTTAAATGCATACCACATGAAAACTTTTGTTTTGTAAAAGGTTTTTTGAGGTTGTTGAGCCTAGTGGAATAAACATTTATAGACCAAAATGAAATTTACTTGTTGGAGGCACTCTCTCATCCCTGTTCAAAATATCTTTCCTGTATTTCCCAGGTATCCAAACAATGGGTCTGTACAGAATTGGTGGAGTGAACTCTAAAGTGCAGAGACTTATGACCTCCGTGTTTGGTAAATTTTTTTAAGTTTTTCATAAATTCTCTATTTTGTATTAAAGCATATAACAGGTCAGGGTGTGCTTATAGGAAAATAATCAATGATAGGGTGATGTTTTATTATTATTATTATTATTATTATCATTATGGTTCCTTGTTTTTACTGTCTTACATTGTACATTGTAAACATTGTTAACCTAGGTCCTAAATCTTAAATATGATAAGACACAAAATACAACTTGCAGTGGTACAAAGAAACCAGAAAGTACAAAGTTGTCCATCTTGAAGACCTCACTATTTCAATATGTGAATTTTTTTTTCTGTTTTTCAATTTATTTATTATTAAGCTTACATCATGTGGAGTATTCTCATACAGTTCAATGTGAATGAGCTGTTATTATAGAAACGGTTGGATAGAGCAAATTAATATTGGCCTGTAAGAGTTTTACAACTATAACAATTGGCAGAACTGCCGTTATACATTATTAATCAATACCTTCTTACAAATCCGAGGCGAGAATTCAACAGTGCTTTGATATATTTTTTTTAATTGTTGTTTGTTTATTCCTTTTTAAGCCGATTTGAATTAAATTTATTGACGTTTGTTCCTGCAGCTGCCAAAGCTCCTGCAGACATGGACCTCGACCCAGACACTTGGGATAATAAAACCATCACCAGTGGTCTCAAAAATTACCTCAGGTTAGGAATTAATTAATTGAGTAAACCCTAATTCATTGGTTAATATCGAAATCATGCATGATAATTCGGTTGCTTTCTGCATGCAGGTGTCTGGCTGAACCCCTGTTAACCTATAGACTTCATAAGGACTTCATCATGGCAGTCAGTGAGTTCTAGCTGCCCTGACTTGTTCCTCTGAGCGTTCCAAATGGGAAAATGGAAAATGAATGTTTAAAGCATTGCAGATGACTTTAACAAACTAAATCTTCACAAAAATGTGTTTTGTGCATTTTTAGAGTCCGACGATCAGAACTACAGAGTCTGTGCGGTTCATTCTCTCGTGCACAAGCTGCCAGAGAAGAACAGAGAGATGCTGGACATCCTGGTCAAACATCTGCTTGTGTAGGTTATTCTGACATTATACAGGATTTAAATTGATTTTACTGGTAATTCATTCTTTCTAGCAATATTGCCTGTTTCTTGGTTTGATATAGCAGAACCCTGTATTACAGGGGTAGAAAATGGATTTTCTCTGGGTGCTTGGGTAAACCCTGGAGTTGGTATAACAAAATTAGGCCATGTTGGGGGAAAAAATGTCCTAATGGTTTCCATTAACAGGATGATGGAAAATGCAAGTTAGTACGTGACTTTTCATTAGGAAGTATGGGGTTATTTGAGCTTGTGGCCGCGGACACATAACATTCTTAGAGGTTTAGGTCATATATAGCACCAGAATAGGTTTATGGCTTTGGAATGTTTTGAAATGACCCCTTTTAAAGTAAAGCCAATCATACAAGTCATAGTGACTCATGATTTGGTGATCAGCGGTAGTGAAAGCTAATTTGAGTTTGTGTCATTCACAGGGTTTCCACACACAGCCAGAAGAATTTGATGACAGTCTCTAATCTCGGCGTGATCTTCGGCCCTACACTGATGCGCTCCCAGGAGGAAACCGTGGCCGCCATGATGAACATCAAATTTCAAAACATTGTGGTGGAGATTCTTATAGAGAACTATGAGAAGGCAAGATTGACTCATCGTTTTATTTAATTAAATTCAACAGCAGGTGTCACTGTTTAGCAAACACAAAGAGGAGAATTCATTAGTTTTGCGGCAGAGGCTGACAATCAAGCCTTTGTTCTCAGGTTCAGTGTCTTACGAAGTTGAGTTGTGATTTATGGCAGCAAGCATACTGAGTAATATTTCATTGATGTTTCTCAGATCTTTCATCAGTCTCCAGATCCCAATGTGCCTCTACCTCAGCCTCAGGCTCAGTCTCGCTCCAGCTCACGCCGCAGCAAAGCCATCTGCCTATCATCAGGCCCACGCAAGTCCAGAGGCCTGTACTCGCCTGCTCTCTGCCTGGCCGATGCTGACAGTGTGTATCTTTTCAGACTTTTATTATATGAGGCTGTGTAGGCCCAGTTCCAGCTCTCAGCAGCTGTATTTTTATACCTTTGTGCCCTTCGGGATGTCTGTTTGTCAATCCACAGCCTTTGTCATTGTAACCAGCAAATGAACTGATTGTATTTTGGAAACAATTTAAACCAGGAAAAAAGGTCACACCAAGGTCAAATGCCGAAAAATATTTTCATTGAGGGTAGATCTGGCATACAATGTAGTGTAATGCAAAACATTTTGATCTTTATTGTAGCTGGTGCTGTGACAGCTGGTGCTGTAGCTCTGTAGCTGGTGCTGTGACAGCTTTCCCATTAAATGTATAATTAGATCAATACGACTATCAAGTTTTACACTACATTTGATCATCAAGAACATCTATTTTATTACATAGTCTATTAATATTAATAATGGGAAAAACAATGATACTACCACAATAGTGGTAGAGAAGGCAGGACAAATATAAGGTCAACTGGAAATGTCTAAATTGATTCAAGCTGTTAGGAAGGCTGCAGTTATGTAGGTATGCCATTATCTAATCAGCCAATCATGTGGCAGCAGTACAACAACACAAATCATGCAGATACAAGTCACAAGCTTTACTTATTTTTTACATCAAACAAAGGAAAAACTGAATCTTTCTGACTTTTAAATGTAACATGGTTGTTGGAGCCAAATGAGCTGGTTTGAGTCTTACAGAAACTGCTGATCTGCTGGGATTTTCACACACATCAGCCTCTAAGCATTACCCAGAATGGCAGGAAAAGAAAGACATTGAGTGAGCAACAGTTCTGTAGGAAAAAAAGCCAAATGTAGGGGAAGATGGCCAGATATAGGTTTGAGGATATAGTATAATATCCTCATATCACTCTTCTTCTTCATACAAGCTTCTCAGCATGCACAAAGCATCAAACCTTGAAGTGAGTCAGGTACGACAGCAGAAGACCACATTAGGTTCCTCTCCTGTCACGCAGGAACAAGAATAAGAGGCTGATAGAGCCACGGACTCATTGAAACAGTTGATGTGCTGTTTTCTGAGATCACTATGGAAGCAAACAACACTTTTTCGATAGGATTCCTATCAGCTCAGACCAGTGTGCTCATTCTTCTCTGAGCTCTCTTATAGTACCAAAAGCTGTTTCTACCTGCAGAACTGCTACTCACATGATTAAATTAACACTCTAGAAACATCATGAAGAGTCATCGTTTCAGAGTTTTGAAATACTCAAATCAGCCCATCTGATACTAGCATCCAACATGTGTTCCAGGGTTAATCTATTAAGCCCATCCTTGAACCCTTCTTCAATCACAGGTGACACGTTCAGCAGCAGTCCCAGCAGCACACCTATGGGCAGCCTGGAGTCTCTGTCCTCTCACTCTTCGGAGCAAAACGGCTGCTCCAAGGCGGCCTCTCCCTCACGCTCCAAACACAAGATCTCAGGCAGCCTGTGCTGGACTACTCCGTCCCCATCCTCTGATGGCCCTAAGAGCCCTGGTGGCACCACCAGTCCTGATTCCAGCTCCAAAGAAGATGCAGCTAAGACAGACGGCGAGTGGGAGGAGGCTCTTAGTGTTCTCCCACCAGAGCGGGCTTCTCCAGCACCCGAGCTGCCCAGCAGAGCTGAGGTGGAGAATCCAGAGGTGCGGAGGTCAGGCCGCATGTCCACCGTATCCTCCTGCTCCTCCCTCACCTCCCTTCACATCTCTGAAGGTGAGCACACAGAAGATCGAAGCACAGTGTCAGTACTAGTTATATTTCTAATATAGTATCATTCTTGCTCAGTCACATAAGAAATATAAATAATTATTTTTAAGATCGAGTTTTGTGTTTCATGTAGGTTTCAGAAGCTGCCATGGTTCAGTTCAGAGTTTAGTTTCTCGCAGTAACAGAGACAGCCTGAAATCACTGCCTTTACCGGACCTCCCTGTTAAAGACACGGGCAGATGCAGACTGGATTCATCAGCGAGCAACGGATACCAGAAGCCTGGATCTGTGTAAGCAATGTTCACTTCAGTCTCATGGGAATTGGTCACCACATTGCATGTCATAATTGAATTAAATCATTGGAGTATGTGATGTTATTTCTTTTGTAGAAAAAATAACTTCCAGTTAATAAATACAATATGGCTGCTTTTTCAGGCTTCCTACAGTTTAGCAGTTGTCCAATAATGGGTGTGTCTTTTAAATAAGGAACTTTTATGTATTCTCTGAGCCTCAATGCTTTTTAGTGCAAAGGCCATGAAAGGCTGAATAGAAGATGTGAAAGCCATGTAGGGTGTTTGCTGGATACATTTGACTATCAAAATGTTCGCTGAGAGGTGACATTAGACCCCAGTGCTGGCCGGCAATGTCGTCTCTGACTGCCAAAGTGCTCACATAGAGGATCCAAAATGCTTTTTTTCCTCCATCATAATTTAGAGATGTCCTGTATGCTGCATGGGAAAAAAACAAGTGTTTCAGAGAAGATGAGTCTGTTTGGAGCCGGCGTTAAATAAACTGTCATACTAAGGTTCTGTGTAAAGCGCTCAGAAACTAAACTTTGTGAGTGCAACAGATGAATTTGTATTTGACACACACTGTTTACTGTTGTAGGGTGGCCTGCAGAGCAGCGTTTTTCGAGAGCCCTGTGGTCTCCCAGCCGGCCCCTGCTGGAAGGTACATCATCAGGCACAGTGCAAAGCATGATCCCTATTAGTTTCACCACTCTGTTAATAATATTTAGCCCTGTTGTGCCACAACATTTCAGGATTGATTGTCATACAGAGTTACTTTTGCTTGTGTTTGCTTTCTATATTAGGAGCCATGTTGGTTTTGCAATCTCAGAATAGATCTTTGGTATTTGATTTTGCCCGTTCATACCCTCCAGTCTCAAACTCACCTCTGACCCTGTCCACTTCATCATTATCAAGTCATTACAGCTGTGTTCTTTCTAACTCACCTCCTCTTACATGATTACAGGGAGGCCAAAGCCATGTATTCCTGCCAAGCAGAGCACAGCCATGAACTCAGCTTCCCTAAGGGAGCTCTCTTCAATAACGGTAAACATATGCACACTTTATGAAACAACTGACATTATGATGCATAGAATAGGGTGTACCACTATTTTCACATAGTACGTGGGTTGATGCAGAGCAACATACAGCAGTGTGATGAAATGGCACAACAGAGAAGAGTTTTCTTATCATCAGAAAAATCTGATGGCCTGGGAGTCCAAGAGAACAAAATTGGCCATGCTGTCCGGGTGGGAGGGATGGCGTACTCTCTCCCATGTTCATCTGAGAAACAGTCGGCTTCTGTAAACTCATGTATGTGAAAGTGGGAGGATAGTTCTTTCCTGTGATACTGCAGCTCTGAGCTCTTTGATACTGCAAGAGCAACAGTTCGAACTGATGCAGGTGGCTGGCTTTAAATGCCTCAGAGGAAGCATATGTTATTCTTCACCCTCCGTTTAGCAGCTGTCATATGACAGGAACAAGCTGGCTGGTGGATTGGAACGAGACCATTTTTTAATAACAGAACTAAGATATACTTACTATATAATTTATAGCCATTTCAATACAATACAGGATAAATCAGATTTTAAAAAGTGCCTTCTGTAGTAGTTCTAACAGACACAGAAACCATTACATTGACAGACATTATCTTCTTCTACCAGACACACAGGAAAAAAACAGAAATTCACATTATCAGATAAATCCCATTTGCTAATAGGGTAGCTCTGTGGTTAAGGTGTGGGACTACTGATCAGGTTTAAACCCCAGCACCACCAATTTGCCACTGTTGAGCCCTTAAGCAAGGCCCATAACCCTCAACTGCTCAGATGTGTAATGTGATGTATGGGCATCTGTCAAATGTCATAAATGTAAATGTGTTTTCCTAATTTTTCTAAAGAACAAACACAATATTTTATATACAGTTCATTGGTTTGCTATATTCCACAGTACTGCTCAAAAGCTCTTACTCTCACTTATCGTCTATACCACTTAATCCAGTATACAGGGTCGCTAGGGGAACTAAGGAAACTAAGGGCATGAGGCGGGGTACACACCGGCCTGATCATCTGTCGTAATAGGCACCTGCTTCTCACTGGTTCCTGCCTTTAGTTATACGTTTCTTTATGCTTGAATGATTTATAGGTCACAGTGTGGTTTAACAAAAAAAAAAACATTCATTTGGAACTGGTCAGGTCTAAAACATTACTCTGAAAGTCTGAAAAATTAGGGGCAAAAAGTCCTTCAGGATGCTTGGAGAACTAAATAAAAAATACAAGAAAGTCTGGCTATTTGGAGGCAAAATATGAAGAAATGAGGTGTGGCTCAAGACTTTTGCACAGTACTGGAAATGTTAAGATCTTTAGACCTTTAGTGCATAATAAACTAAAGTTCTGAGTAGGATTTGAAGCCTATTAAAAAGAAGAAGAAGGAGCTGAAAAACAGATGTGTTCATGTTTTATGTGTGTGTTTTTTGTCTGCACAGTGCACCCGTCAGTGGAACCAGGGTGGCTTCAAGCTACGTATAATGGCAAGACTGGACTCGTCCCAGAGAATTACGTTTCGTTCCTCTAGCCAGGCCTGAAAGCAAAAATCAAGTCCATGGTATCCATGGTGATCGTTTCTCCATAAAGGGACCATTTTGTACATTCACCATATGCAGTATGTGAATAGTTTGAATGTGTAGTTCAAAAATTGTTATAAATACATTACTTACAGAGTGTATATGTTTGATGTAGATATTAGAAGGTGTCTAAAAATATATATTTAGTGTTTTTTACTGCTATGCCTTTGGCTCTGTTAGCCCTAAGGTTGATTATTTATAGGTGGCTATAACGCAGACTGGATCTGACAAGTTGAACTTTATAATATAAGATACCTTGACCTGTTATATTTCATAGGTCTACGCTTCTTATATTATAGTTCAGTGATGAAGGAGAACTTACAATTAACACACTGATTAATGTAATGGTACGTGACATGCTCATAGGTTTTCGTTTGTTTGTTTGTTTGTTTGCTTGTTATTTTTTAATCTGTTCACGCTCATACCTTTTCCCCAGTATAACTTATCTTTGAATGTATTTTTTTATATGTATATCTGTCACTGCAGTGAGCAGAAGCAAGGACTTGAGAAAGTGTGTCTGAAATATTTCCACAGCATTCCAATATACATGTTTGATCCCCCCACCCCATTTGTCTTTTTAGTGAAGCTAAACAAAACGCAACAGATGCAGGACATCAGTGGTTAGGTCATTTCTTTCTTAGTAGCACTAATGTCATAACCATCAGTATTAATGCTCCATTAAATCAGTGCCACCTGAAAAGACATGTTTGAATAATTTTTCTGCTCTGTAGCTCTAACTACTAAATATAAATGATAATACTAGTTACATTTACATTTTCCACTCACACTTACATGGTTTTTCTTTGTGTCTCTTCATTCTAATGTTTCATAGACATAACTTTTTATCACACAGATTTTTCTATCATTTTAATTTATTTACATTTAAACAGTCCATTTGTATTAAAAAACAATTCTGATGTGTATTGGAAGTACTCAGTACTAATCTGTTGTCAACTCAGTTGATGTCCTTGCTAATACATGTTTTGTTGTGCTCATTGAAATGGCACTTATTTCATTAATAGTTCTGCTGTATTTAATTTCACACTGGTTTACCATTTCAATGTATTTTAAGGGACATGAACGAGAAAAAATGTGTCAGCAACGAAAAATCTGATTTTCCCCCGAAATGCCATAATTGTTGCCCGTAAAATGTCCAAATTATCATTATTAATAATACCTCAATGTCTGTTCTATATTGAAGTCCACATCATTCCTATCAATATGGCATGGCATATGTTTTGTTGAATGTGTATACCTGTTCATTCTCAAGTCTTTTTTAAAGTCAACCATTATCGGCCCACATATGTGAAATTATTGCAACAAATGCTTGTACCTGAGACATGTTAAAAACTTGTAGAGGTCACTTTTTCGCTATATCTTTAAATATTTGACATTCAAATAATTTAAAAACTATGCATTTTTTATTAGAATCATAATGTATTTTAACAAAATATATATTTAAATATTTAACCCCTTTTTTAGAGTAAAATCATTATCAAAAAGGACAAATAATTCAGTGTAACTAAACCTTGAAAATATTTCAGTCTTAGAACCTGCATTTACATTTAATGATAAATAGAAAGTCAATGAACATTTCCACAGCTAAATTTCATAAAATATAGTTAATTAGCCCGCTAGCTATGATAATAAATTATACTTTGCCATAGTTGGTTATATTACACATTTTAACATTTAAGGACAAGTGGCCTTTTGGCTTGAACAGTAAATAAAAAAAAAATCTTGTAAAAAAAAGTTTTAGTTGTTTAGTTGTTGTAATGAAATTATTCATTAAAACTTTTTCATTTAAAGATTTTTTCTCCCTAAATCTAAAAACCATCTAAAGACAAGTTAAAAATACATTTAGGGTCAAACTTTATCGTCTCATTTTCCAAAAATATATATTTAATAAAATTATTTAATGTAATATTAACAAATGTTCCTAACTAAGACCAGTAGCATTCAAAGCAAATACTAAAAACACATTTGTTAGTTTAACCGATTAATAAGCTTGTTGGAAGTTTTACATCTTCCACCGCCCTATAAAACCTAATTATTAGTATATATTTGTTCAGTTTGCCCTTTTACCTTAAATCCTGGAGCAGTTTCCACCCTAATCCAATGTATTGTTTCATTAGTTTTATCCGAAACTGTTCTGCATTTGTTTTGTTGTTGTTTGTAAAATTGTCCTGTATTTCTTGACAAGATTGTCCTTTCGAAAAGGAAAAAGAAGAAAAAATTTCTCTGTTGACTTCCTTTAAATTTTCCTTGTGTTACTGACATTCTGAAATATGATAAAGTTGCTATAAAGTGTTTTTGTAGTTTGGTGTATTTTTATTTCTTTAAGGCACATAATGTAATCACCACTGATTGTGGAAGGTCAAAGAACTTTTTAAGTAAAAATTATACAAGAAGAAATTAACTGAACTATGAAAGTTAACGATAATTTATAATTGACTGAACAGTAATATTGAAATTTGTAACATTTGTAACATTTAAAAATTTATTTCCATTTCACATTTGTTATATAAAGTTAAAATGACAGGTACACATTTTTTGTTCTTGTACAGATCTTCTCAGCTCTCAATCCAATCGTGTAAGACATATACAAACCCCTGACACAAAGGCTCAAGATAGTATTGCAATGTACAAAAAAGGCCATGTTCATTAGAACTGGAGTGTACTGGACGCTCGTTCTACATGTTTACAGTGTTCATTCTTTTATCATTTGTAATTGTTTCATCCTGGGTAGCGTCACTGGTGTTTAAATTAGGGTAGACCAGAGTGAGTTGGAGCACTATGCAGTAAATCGTTCCAATTATTAGCAGGCTTTAGTGCTGGCTCCTGAACTGCTTATGTTCACGAGCATCCTCTGCTTTCCTATAAAAGAAAAACAATTTAATCACAGCTATGAAAGTTTATCGTTTAAAGTCAGATATGTCATCTGGAGAACATTTTGAATTATGCTCATTTGCAATTTAAAAAAATGGCTAATATAATAGCATGATTCTGCATAATTACAAAAAAACGTCTTGCACATACTTCAGTTTCACTCCGCATTCAAGCATACACATTTTTCAAGTTTGCTGATAAGTTCGGCCATGCACTCCATGTTGTGCGACTTTTCTTCAAGAAGCTCGTAGCGCAAACTGGAAATATCTTGCTTTATTTCTTTCAGTTCACCTGCAACACGATCATATCGTGAATCACTCATAATAGAAAAATCTCAGTTATTCTCCTCAGTCAATGCCATCAAAGAAGAAAATGCAAATAAAACCAGTTATACTTACCTTCATTGACTTCATCAAATTCTTTGTCCATTTGAGCTTTGATGATGTACCGCTTGATTAGGCGCTTCATTATCTTCTGTGTAAATTTAAAATGAAAGTTATTTTAACCACACATGCACTGTCATATCACATACAGTATACTGTAATATAAAATAAAATCCATTTCAGCAGGATCAGCACAACAGAGCTTTCTCTGCATTTAATCTTTGCGTTTCAGCTCCTAATTTTGCATACACACCTACCATTAACATCCGTGACTTTGACTGCATGATGGTTGTTGGTGCCACATGGACTAGTTTGAGGAATTATCTTGTTTTTACCAAGGCATACTTGTCTGTACATTACAAGGAATTTGTCTTGGTACAAGATGCCGACATATGGAGACAACACCACAAACCATGGTCCAAAAGGAATGTGCTAAAGTGCTTCCTACACACAGCGCATGTATCTTATACCACATGATTCTTAGTGCTGTAATGTTATTTCTTCTTTTCATTTTCCTTCAAAAATGCAGTATGTCCCCGATTTAAGAACAATGGACTTTCCTAGATGCAAAGTAGCTCATATGTATTGTACAAAACATACTGCAGCGCACCTGCTGCAATATACAATATTTACAATTATACAGCAAGTTGTCCCCTTCTTATGAACAAGTTCAGTTCCAGAAGCACATTCCAGAAGCACATTCGTAATAGGATTTGTTTGTAAGTCAGAAAGAATCTTATACGCCTTTGACACAAATATACAATGCAAAGCATACCAATCCACTTGATTATATCTGTCCTCTTACCCAACACTGCTTTTACTGTATGTGGCCAAAAATCTTAACTGCGCCTAAGGAAATAAATCTCAATGTGAAATCTTGTCTCTGTGGCTTTAAATCACAAGGGGAATCCTGAACGGCATTTTGTTTCAGAGCAAATTTCCCCATGATTCGTTTCACAACCCAAAAATTTTCACGTAAAAATTATTTTAAAAGATATTCATATAAAAATGATAAAGTAATAAAACTCAATAACCTGCACTTTACCTTTGAAAAGAATGACCCTCAACTACGTAGAGAGGGAGAGGAGGGGGGTTACAGTGTAGGACGACTTTAACACACATACACATGCAAGGTTACACACACACATATACACGCACAGATGTTGACTTTACTGCTAAGTAACTGCTAAACTAAGTTTGCAAGGGGAATCTCGAACCCCATTGTGTCAAAGATTTCCTCTTTCTTGGACTGTGAACTTTGTTTTGTTGAGAAAGTGAACGTACACATTGTTTTAAAGGTCTGGTATATTGTATGTGTGCGTGTGGGGGTGCAGGAGAAATAAGTTTGTAGGAAAAATGAGTCTGCCTCATTGATTTTAATGAATCGGTCTGGGAGCATGATGATAGAAAATAGCTGTCCTGATGATGAATAATCATAATTTTAGAAAATCCTCAACGAGACCCAGTTTACAGTCCAATACAGCTCTGAGACAAAATGGCGTCCTTTCAAGTGTGCAGTACACACTTAACCCCTTGAAACTGTGGAAATACTGATGGTTATCTCATAGTTCTTTAAGAATGAAGAAACCTACCATAACTGCATTGTACTTTGTATATACATTGTATTTGAAAAGAGCTCAATTAAGAAATTCCAAGATTATACATCTGATTCCTGAAGAGTCTGTTAAATTGACTCAGGAATCAGATGTAGAATCTCGGAATTACTTAATTCCTCTGACCAGGACAGGATGTTTTCCTAAAAGAAGTGTCATAATAGACACTGTTTTCTGCTGTTGATCACCCCATTAAAGCATTAATTTAAGGTTTAAATACTCAAACTACCGTGTCTGTACCAGACAACCAAGCCATTGCCAAAGTCACTTTATAAGATTTGTCCACATTCTAATGTTTTATTTGAACAATAATTTGACCTGAATCTGCATGATTGCGTGCCTTGATTAGCATAAAATAATAGGTACAAGTATATGTTAATATTTTGAGACATTCCAGTATTTTTGGAATAGGTTTAAATAGGTTGATGTGGTTTAGGAAACAGTGTGACTTACTATAATCTATAAACACAGTGTTAGTTACAGTACAAAGACTCTTGACAGTCACTGACCATCACTTGGCTATATTTAAAGGAAATGGAAGCTGTTTAAATTTTATGATGTCTAGTGATCTACGTAAGAAAGCATTAAGCTGTACATCACTGTGCTCTGCAAGGCTTGATTTAAGAATTTTCCAATGATAGTCATACCTGATATCGATGACCTGTCATTTTGTTGGTTTTGTTCCGCCCTAACTGTACAAGTTGACCAAGAAAGCAAACAAAAGCATTTTGGGAAAGTTAGAGCAGGCATACTTATGGAAAGAAATGCATCTGATACAATACAGGAATGACCTTTTAAAACTGTTGTTTACTTTAACATTTGTTAACATGCTAAGTGACTGTAGTAATAATCAGGCGCTGGTGGATGCAGATAAAAGAGAAATTGTGGGATTAGAAAGATCATAGGGGATTACAGTTTGTGTATGTGTCACCTCACTGAGTTCTGCCTCGTTCTTCATAATGGCTCCATGTTTGTGGAAGAGTTTCACCAGAAGTGACTTTACACCCAGGCCCAGCCTGTGCGCAGACTTTGGGCTCGGCACCAGATTAAATGGTACAGGGAGGGTCCTGCCCTCCTCAAAGTAAGAATACCAGAGTTTGGCTCGGGCAAATTTCCACTCCACATCTGCATCATCCTGCAGGCATAAAATAAATAAATAAATACATAAATAAATACAGAGAACAAATCTAACGATTGTAGATAATAAGGCAATTAAATATGAGTAATCCTTTTAGACAGGTAAATTACTTTTGTAAAAACTACTGTTGTCATGAAGGTACTGTTACAATAATTAATTTTCTTAGCATGTAAAGCTGTTTTATCTTCTGTTTGTTTCATTACAAAATTTAGCTTCCTTTCTGTACCATACTGTAGTTCTTAGACATCTGTCATTTGCGTTCAACAATACAGTGCATGGTGGCATAGTGGTTAGCACTGTCGCCTTGCACCTCCAGGGTCTGGGTTTGATTTCCGCCATGTGCATGGAGTTTGTATGTTTTCCTAGTGGTTAGTGTGGGTTCCCTCTCGGTTGTGGTTCACACTTAACGGTGTGTCAGACTTGGAAATTGGAAATATCATGCACCAAAAAAGTACTTTAAAGGCCACGTATTTGACTATTTCTTAAACAAGTTATCACAAACATCCGAGGTCACTGTAACATGGCCGCCCGCGCGACAGATGAAGCCGCGAGTGACCACCCCAGGGATTTATGGTGGGTCAGATCAGAAGACAAGCGCAGTTGCTAGGCAACCCCATTGGTGTAACAATCACAGAGAACAAGCTGCACCTGGTTGGTAGGATACTTTTTTTTTTTTTTGGTAGGATACTTAAACTCCCAGAAACCAGCGCAACCTGTGCGAAAGGTTAGATAGCACCAGGTATGAGAGTTTTGCTCTGGTATAGAGAAAGAAAAAGATAGAAAAAATGAAAATGAAAAATGTTAATTAATCAATTAATTAATTAATTAATATTTAAAAACTCTTTTTCATTCTACAAGAGAAAATGGGGAACCCGAGCACAAGTTTGGGAAAAGTCGGGGAAAAGAATCAGAAGCCAGGCGGCACGCGCAGACATAAGCGCACCAAACCAAAAATGTGCGGTGTAGCAACAATACCCTGGTCAACAATACAAAACACCAGTAAAATACTCATTAAAACGTTACAGTTGGTTTTACTTACAGTACTGTGCAAAAGTTTTGGGCAAATGCCATAAGCAAAGATGCCTTTGAAAACATTTCTACACAAAAGAAACTTCTATAAAGAGCCCTCAAGAGTAATAAAATAAACATTTGGTGTTAAAAACTGTGCATGAAAAAAGTCAGTTGTGTAAAATACAGATTTGTAAACAGTTTTATAAACACAAAAGCTCTTCTGTTAACTTTGTCAAACTTGCTCTTTTCAGTTTTCATGCAATACCCAGGAGCCTTATTAGTTTTTTTTTGTTTGTTTGTTTCTATTTGAATACTGGTCTGTCAAATTATATGTTGCTTTTTTACAGTAAATATTCTCTGTAATGTTATTATTTATGTATTAAATTTTGCGATATGTTTGGTATGGTTTTGTACAAAATAATGCAAACATGATAAACATATAACAAAAAATGTACTATAGATAATATGGTAATAATACGCTAATATGATAAGACTTTTGCACAGTATTGTAAATCTAACAAAAGAGTGCTGCTGGCTTTGAGGTTTATGCTGCAGTTCATTCTCTGTTCCTGTGTGTCTCAGTTGCAGGAGGAAGGGGGGGGATCAGCTGCAGTGAGCAGTCCAAGCCACACCCCCTCGACTTGCAACTGCATGGGCTGGAAATTAGCATTTTTCATCGTTTTGCTCAGGAAAAAGCAGTGTGCCATTGAGCTCATGCTTTACATTATCTCCAGGAATTGTGACTAGTCTATTAATACTGTTTCTACTATATATGCAAAGTGGAGACCTACTTTCATGTTAATAATAGAATTCATGTTAGAATTTTGGAAAATGGTCACTGACTAAAACATTATACATTAGCAGTTCTTGGGTTAATTGAATGTAAATTGTAGTGGTTTAAAGGTGGTTTGACCTTATTCTAAGCTATTCTAATGGATTAGAATAAATATTTCATACTACTGGACCACTTTAGAAAAAGTTACTAAATAGTATGTTTTTATAGATACTACACTACATACTAATTATGCCACATTTATTATAGAAGTGCACAGCAGGTTTATAGCTTCTGTAGTTTCAGATATCCAAATCACATGTTGCTGTTCCTGTAAGTAGTGAGAAATCATAGCAGGTCTTGGCAATTCATAGCAAGTAGTGAAGTAGGGACTTTGTAGCAGTTGGTAGGTAAATCATAACAGTTCTTGACAGTTCGGCATGAGGTCGACACAGGTTATAGCAGAGTCCTAGGTGATTCAAATGTACATGTACAGTATGTCTAAAAATTTTGTATCAAATGTGAGTCAAGTGACCAGAAACTGTCAAGAAATTCAATCTGTGACAGTTTGGCATGCTCTAGCGAGACTTTTGAGGAATGTGGGAAAGTCCACTGAGTGAGTTTCTCAAAAGTTTGTCCATCAAACTTGGCATCATACAAAGGATTGATATGCAGAGTGGAGAAAGACTGCAGAAAAACCGACATAATGAAATGTTTCTTAGCAAGTAATTTGTTCCACCATTTGTTAACCATGGAAACTTCTAAATCTTGGGTCAATAATTTGAACATTTTAAATACAATTTGCATGCTACAGGATGAATAGAATAACAGAATTTATCTGTAATTTTTCTAGCTTTTTTATTTTTTTTATCAAGAAAGCCAGCTTGGAAGCTACCTTATATCATCTAAACTTAATCTAAAGTTAGTGTTTGATTAAGTTTCCAGATTTATTTTTATTTTTTGGGTTAAACAAGGTTAACTAATTTACATTTAATAGCTAGACATTAGTGTTTGATGAAAGGCACAAACCCTCTAATTTTTGCTTAATTCCAGTCACACATTAAGAGCTAAAACACTGGCATAAAACTTCAGTATAAAAAGATATTTAATTCCTGCTTCGCTCTTGCTTAAGTATGTGTATAGCTGAGTGTTAGAAACAATTTATCTCCTCTGACTAAAACTGGCTAGACATTGTTCTTATCATGTGGAAATGTATGAAAAGAAGTGGTTTACCTCAATCTCCTGAAAGGAGCTGTTGATCATTGCAATGAGCATATTGAGCAACACAATGACCATAGTGACGTTATACACTCCATAGAGCACATAACCGGTGTTCTCAATGAATATGTGTCCGTTGTTCACAATCACTGACTTGACCTCAGAGAGTCCAAAAATGGCCCAAAACAGTGTTTTGAAGCTTTCTTCTATGCTGTGGGGTTTGTAGGGTAAGAGAAGGATCAACATGGGATATATGGTACATAATATATACCATAGAGATATACAATATATACACCTTTACTATATATGTATATAGCATATATAGTGAATAAAACAATTTACAGAGCATGTGTTGTAACATTACTTTCTTCTCATCATAACCACCAAACCAACATAACACTCCTGTCTTGTGCAATTAATTCTAAAGTCACTTTAAAATCTTTTGAAAAAAGAAATCTAATTGCCTTGGGATAGGAGAAGAGCATGGTATTATTGAAAAACATTATTTTTGTTTTACACATTAGTTCCTCTAGTAGAGCACTCATAGAATGTATTTCCTTACTTATATTCTGTGCTACTTACGTTGTAAATGCATCATTCTGTTTAGCCCCCAAATAATATGAGTACAGGTTGAACATTCCGATCATGAAGGCCAGAAATACCAGAATAAAAATCACCATGAATTTGAAAATGTCTTTAACAGTCCTTCCCAAAGAGATTTGCAGTGGTCCAAAGCTCTCATTGGCTGGAAGGATATATGCGATTCGAGAGAAACTCAAAACCACTGCAATGGCATACAGTCCTTCAGAAATGAGCTGTGGATCTGATGGCACCCAGTATAGACGAGCTAAGGTGGAAAGAGAGAGAGCGAGAATTTTCATGTTTTTTTTTTGTGATTACACTATTTAATATTACACATGTTGGTAATATGGTTTTTATAGGTTTTTCCTCACCCAGTCTGAAGTATTCAACCTCTGGTGGTAAAGTTACATTTGTTATATCTGTGTAGTGTTTATCAACATAACTTTGTGCTATAGATGCATGCCAGTACGCCAGCATCCTTGTGACAATGGAAGCTATAAAAATCGCTAACATTCCAAAATCCAGCATATTCCAAGGTTCAAAGAGGTACTCTCTCGGACCCTGAGACCAGATCTCTTTGCATTCAGCCCAGATCATCCCTGAAAGAGAAAAGGAAAAAGGGTGAGTCATCTTTGGACATCGCTGCCAAATTCTGATACGGCACTATCAGTCAAGTAACTTTTGTGTACAGTAACATATACCAGGCTCATTGTACATATGTCTCAGACTGACCTATTACCCAGAAGATGATGAGCATCTCCATCCATGTGAAGGTAGTTGTTTTCATGCGAAACAGCTGTGCTGGATGGTCATGGACGGTCATATTTGGCAGCAGTTTGCTCCCATCGAAGCGATCAGCTGCATTAAACACTAACAAGCCAAGGAAAATAGTGAAAGATGCTCCGTGAGCCACAAACTTCATAAAAGGGCCTCGCATTATTTTTCCCAGCTGTTGAAAAGAACAAAAATAAAAGTCTGATCGGGAATGATTCGTATGTGAAGACATGTCTAAAATAATTGCATATAACTGTTCAGCAGATTTGTTTATCTGGACTGGGATTTAGCTAGATTTATTTCACATATATTTACTAGCCATGAAGCCACATGATAAACTATTTTAAGCACTGCTATTTTTAATTACCATGGGAACTATGAAGGATATCTCTTCACCACCCAAAAAGATGAGAGTCATAAAATGCAAAAAAAAAAAAAAAAGACAGGAAATTCAGAACCATGACAGCAAACTTTAAAACACTACAGAGTCCTCATTCAACATTATATTCTAGTTGCTGGCTATATGAATATATGGCTATCTAAAGGAAGACAAATATCACTTTTGTTATACGCATGTATACGTTTTGTATATAACGTCTGTTATATTGTGAAAATGGTTTAATGTGACAGAAATAATGTAATCTGTGTATAGTGAGAATAGCCTTTTCTTTTTTTAGGTGTTTATTTTTCACCATCTTTCAGGCTAAGTAATAAGGACCTAGATTTTCCCTTTAGGACTTAATTATGATGTATTTAAGAACTTGCTACAGTATGTGCTTGATTTTGCTGTTGTGCTTATGAATGTAGTGTTTAAATTTTTTTTGTTGTTACTACCACATTGTATATAGTAGTCATGTAGTCATTTTAACTACAGTACAAAGCAACCTGAATATTTATTTTTGAGTTTACTAACCTTACTACACGGTGCTACCCAGTACACCATGGATAAGAAGGGCAGTCCTATCGCAACACCAAGGACCACCAACAACTTGATGGCCATGGTCTGCTGTCTCAATCCAGGCAGATTCTCATACCAAATTGAGAGAAGTTGCTGCTGGCAATTAGGATGTGCAACAAACTGTTGGACACAAAAAGGGCAAGATTTCAGCATTCTGCATTCAGACGCTGCTTGCAACATAACTGGAGCGTAAAGTATCCATATTTGAATGGAAAAACTAAATGAAAATGTTCCAACTGTCATGCACTAGTGTTTATATTCCAGTTTGCTAGGGTTTTTCTGTATGTACAGTACATACCCTTTTTTTTTTTTAAATCCATCATAGAACAACATCTTGCTAATTCATGTTTCGCAAACAGGCATAATTACCTCTGACATTTTTTTTTTATTTTGATTTACACTATGAATATATATAAACACCAGGCCTCTAGTCAACCAGAGAAGGTTCTTAAATCTGTAGATTCTTGAAGATGTATTTAGATTGCTTCGCAAAAATACTCTGTGACAAGGAATTTAGTAAATTAGTCCTGAAGACGTCAACATTTGTAAGATTTTAGTAGGTCTCTAATTTGTATTCTCCTAAAGACATCCTTTAGTCCAATCTGTGCGTTGTTGTTTATTTTTCTAAAATAGGATACAAGACATCCAGAAAGCGTTATTCCTCAGTTGTTTTGTTTTTTTTATTAAAAAAATATGTTGTTTCTGGACAAAGTGATGGCTCCTGGTCAGAAATACTTCCGATCCCTGTATTTACACCTTACCTTTTTAAGTTCATACTTTATTGCAAGATTCAGTCGAGTGAGACTTGGTCGGCCAGGTAGTTCAGCACTCTCATCTACTTCGCCGTTCAAAATGGCTTCCACTTCCTCTGTGCTCCGACACAGATCTAGAAGTCCAACTACAAAGCTTTTGCATTGCATAGAGAGTTTCCTATAATCATTCTTAGGAAAGTGGTCAATAAAAGATACAATTTAGTAAAGCAGAAATAGACTGTCAGAGAGAACTTAAATTAAACTAAGGTATTAGACGTACCTTGAACTCCTTTTCAATATTGGCCAAACAGGCAAGTTCATTGCTGAGCTCTAGAGCAGCCAGCACTGGATCCTCATTGGACAGCGAGAGGTAGGCTGGACTGGCCAGGCCTCTGTAGGCATTGATACGTGAACGTGAGTGACTGAAGGAATCATATTTCTGATGGTAGTTGCAGGTATCACAGGTACAGAAATAGTCATGGGGTTGATCGATTCGTGCCCCTTTGCCCAGAAGGATGTGGACAATCTCATACTCATGGCAGTGTGATGCCAAGGTGATTGGCGTGATGTCATGAGAAAAGCGAGACCCGTCTTCGTCATATGCAAAGAAGTCATCATGCATTGCTGCCTCTCTTGGGCTGGCGGTTAATCTTCTGGAGTCAGCAAAAGCCTTGTGACTCAGAATGGCCTCAACAATCCGTATGTAGCCTTTGCTTATAGCTAAAAGGAGTGCGTCACCAATCCGAGACAAGTTAACCTTCTTTAACAGAAGTTCTGTAACCTCAAGGTGTTCGTTCGCTACTGCTAGCTGTAAGGCATTCTGGCCCATGTAGTCCACACAGTTCACATCCAGCCCAGGAATCTCCTCAAGCATTCGCCGTACTACAGGGATGTTTCCATACTCAGCAGCATCAAGGAAGCGCTCCTCCACAGGTGTAAGGCTATTGGGATGTGCGTTGAACATATAGGCTGCCCCACGTGTGGCCTGCCTCCTGCTTTTGGCCATGATCTGCCAATTCTGATGCGTGCAGTCACTAAAAAATAAACAGGCATATTGTATAAGAAAATGTATGTACTGTATAGAATTTAAAAACAGTCTGTAGCAAGGAGGCAGCATAAGTCTACAGTACAGTATAATTCAAAAATTTAATTCATGGTAAAAAAAAAAACTTACTAGAAGGTAGATTATCTGGAGATGCATTTACATGAAAATTAATATCCAACTTATGACTGGAATAAAAGCGCAATCAAAATAAAACTCCATCAGGTTATAACATAAGTTTGAACAGACTGTCCTGAACTGTCCCAATCTGATTAAATTTTCCATAGGAAAGAGCAGGGTGGTGTAAACCTTTGATAATTCATTTGATAAATATTAGACATGTAAACACTTGATATAATTGTTTCTCTCTTGTTTAAGTAATAATAATTTTTCTTCGCATATTTGCCCCATGTGAGGGTAATGTTGGGAGTTTTTTGCTCCATTACTAATTGGAGAACCACTTTTTCCCACCTCTTTTCACTTCAGACTTTTAGCCTCTAGACCTTTGACTGCGGAAGAAGCACTGATTGGCTTGCCATTTCCCACATAGTGAAGCATCACAGAAGAGGCATCATTCTGGTAACCACATATCATAATGCAGAAAGTGGGAACTGTTGGAAAGACAGATCTAGCCTAATAAGCCAATAAGCCTAATAAGCCAAAATAGCCAGATAGCCTAAACTAGCCTTAAAGTTGAAGAAGCCTGTAAATAGATTAGTTGAAATCTCTAGTCAGAATGATTCTAATTAGATGGAAGAAATATTGTCATAAATGTAAAGATTATTATGTAATAAAACAATGAATAAAACCTCTGGGAGGTTGCTATAATGTGGAGTTACTGTTACCTCCACACGTTGATTATTTTTCCACAACAGCATTTCCGTGAATGTTTTATTCTTACATAGCAATTGGCTAATTATGATATTTTTTATTATTTAGTACATATTAAGAACATTAGTTCCATTTTTACTTAAATTGTTAATGATCTTATGAACAAACCTTTTTTCAAAGATACTGTTTTAAAAAGATCCCTCCTGACCAATCAGATTAGAGAATTCAACAGCAGAAATTGCTTTCATTATTATAAGTTTTCATTTCTCACAGCTGGTGTCTTCTATAAAAAGTCATCTGTTACTCAGACCTTTGGCTTACATTAATTTGAGAATATCCATCTCAATGAATATCTGCAGTACATCTGTGTATTTTCAATTTTCTTTTAACCTTTATAGTTTAGACCAAATGTCTCGTTACTCATTGATCGTCAGTCTACATTAGCTACCAGAAGGAACAGTTGTGTGGCTTTATATTAATATGGCTTTATAATTTAATTAGACAAACATCCTTTCCTGTATTTTTTAGTTTAAGAGTAAAATAGTTGATTCTGCTCCAAAGCAGGCATTTTCATGAATTGTTTTTTCTAACAATACTTATGATATGAAAGATATAAATACAGAAACAGCCTATATAATACAATATAGTCATTAAATACAATACACAGATAATGCTTAACCAACATGAGTTCTGTTTTATTAAATAGCATCTTTTCTGTAAAGATGTACTGCATCATTCCTTCTCCTTTTAAAAAAAAACAATATATTGTACCACATGACCACTACACTGTAATGCTAGATCTTTTTAATTGTATATTGTATATTAGCAAAAACTAAGAGTATTGAAGTGCTGTAGTATTATAAATTAAGCACCATGTTTAGGTATATTCTTTTTGTAGTACTTATGTACACTTGTTCGTAAATAAGTAAAAGATTTATCAGATTCCTTAGGTTTATTAAACAGATCAGACACCAATTAAAATTATTTAACTAAAGGTGTTTTTTTTTTTTTTTCATTTAAAAAAATTATTGAAGTCTTTCACTTACATCATGTTTAAAAGATGCTTCCCTTTGGTATTTGATTTGTTATATGAACTAGGTGTTAAACTATATTAGAATTAAAAATTCTAAGATGGATATAGATTTAGAGTACTCATAACACCAAAGTAATAATAATTCATAGGAGCAAACCTACCTATAGTGATGTCCATAATAGCCACAACTGTCATCACAGAATTCAGCATTCACCAGAAGACAGTCCTTACTTCGGTTCCTCTTTCCATTTGAGTGTAATTCTGATTTATTTTTTTCTTCCAAAACAGGTCTCCTTTGATTCATTTTTTCAACTGTAGCAATGAGGCACGGTTACCCACCAGGACTCATAATCCAAACATCCAGCAGTAACGGATGGACTGTGTACTACGCTCGGACGAAACACCTTCTCCTACAGTACTCTGCTATGCTTCTGTCTAAAACTTGAGGTAATACAGAGTATCTAGGAATTTTGGCAGAGTGGCAGCATCTTCAGTCCTTTCGCAACAAACAAAGCATTTAACAATTTTGCTTGTTTAAGCTAATCCTCTGTTTATGTTCTAAAATTAACATGAGACTCAACATTTTTCCTTTTTTTACCCAAATGCACTCCTTCTAGAAAATAACTTTAAAATTACTTAAAATTGACTTTTTATGAACCATCTCCACAACAATCATAGGTCAATGTAAACTAATGTATATTGCAATTATAGCTAACTGAACTAAAATCACCTGGAAACAAGCATCAGTGGTTTTGCTGAGCAAAATTTGCTTTCCATTAGCAGCAAAACCTACTGCGGATGAAGAAGTCTATGAGTTAGTTTCTCTATTCCCAAGCAAGTGCTTTGTTTGTTCTGGGCTGCAGATCCAGCTGTGGGAAATGCCTTCAATGGAATTCCACACTGACCAATCATACTACACACTCCATTTTGTAACTCTCCTTCTCCTAGTCCTCCCTTTTCCACTAATTTATGTGTTCCTATGTATGACCACATCATTAGCTGACTACGTGCATGCACAGCTTCTCTGGTGTCCAAAAAGCTCCTCGAGGATATATAAGCCCAACGGATGGGGTCAAAAGGTAAATACCACAGAGAGGGTCATGGGAAGCCACTGTCTTGGTTCATTTCTCATGTTGATAGTGTTTCATACAGATGGCTTTAGCAATCAGAGACTATTTAAAGCTCCCTTTCCAAGGACAGAGCTTCTCAGGCATGTTCAATTTTCTGATAAAATTCCATAAAAATTATCTTCACGTGTGATATTTATAGAATAAAGTCATGAAAAATAGTACTACATTTTCGTTTGTCAATATATTGTAACTTACAAATATCATGTTATAATTATACTTTTCTTAGTAATTTAACAAAATATTTGAGGTAAAGGTTTATACTCCTAGTTTGATTTTTAGCACCATTTTATGTAAATTAACAGCATTTTCATACCATTTGTTCTCACAGCTTTTTCCATGATCTATTTGAACCACAAGCTTCATTTAAATAAGCTCTGAAAATACTTACACATTTAGGCATTTGGCAGACACTTTTACCCAGAGCGACTTACATTTTTTTAATCTTATTATACATCCGAGCAGTTGAGGGTTAAGGGCCTTGCTCAAGGGCCCAACAGTGGCAACTTGGTGGTTTTGGGGTTTGAACCTGGGATCTTCCAAACTGTAGTCCAATGCCTTAACCACTGAGCTACCCCTGGCCCATAGCTACACTGGTAAGTCACAATCAGATTGGGTTTTATTGACATTTCAGAAGAAAAGAAACAGTACATTATATTTTATCATGTAGATTTAAAGGAAACAATTTAAACATGTCTTTCATGATGTAGAAAATGATCATACACTATATGGCCAAAGATTTATGGCCCCTGTCCATCACACCTGTATATTGTACTGTATTTTTCAAAAGTCTTTAGCCACCCCTCATTTCTTTATATTTTTCCAAAGAGTGAGACTTTCTTGCATTTTTTAAATGTAAGCCCTGAAGGACTTTTTTAGCTCTTATTTCTGAAGTTACAGAGTGACCAATTATATCTTTAGAAACTTCGCAGTCTGTCACAGTAAAATATTGTTCTCAATTCTTTAATTTAATATGCATCATTTAATTTAATATGAAGAAATTGTGGTGACTCAAGAAGTGGTGACTCAAGGCTTATGCACAGTTTTGTATTTCGATGTTCCAGATTTAGTTCCCCCATTTTCTGTTGTTAACCTCTATTCTTCTCATATATGACTTTTCACTAAATTTTGCCACAAGAGAATTGGTGAACCACCAACCAATAATGGGCGAGAAAACCCTGGGAGCAGTGTAGCCAACACAATAATGTTTAGTAGGGTTGCATTCAGGGTTCTGTGCAGGCTTCCATGCCAAATATGGCGAACATGTCTTTATTCAACTTCAATTGTACATAGTCATGCTGGAACAAGATTGGACAACTTAGTTACAGTGATGGGAAATATTACTGCTGCAGCACAGCATTGGGGCCAGTTGTGCTTTGTGGCAATATTTTAAGGAAGCCACACATATATGATATGATGGGTGGTCAGGTGTTCACAGCCATTACAGTGTGCACTGTTGAGCTTCCTTTTTTATTATGAATAAAGGCCACTAATAAAATCTACACTTAATAAAGTCAGGCCAAACTGTCCCTTTAATCTGTCAAACTGTCAGTTATGTTCTGCATAAGACACTGCTTGTAAGCTCTGGTGTTCTGTTTAATCTCTGAAAGGACAAAATGATCTCAGTTCTCTGGATAGACATAGTACAGATGGTTTACCATAAACTGATAACTACTGATCTATTTACAGTACATTAGGACAGCGATGCCACTTGCGGGCCACACACTATGTAGCCACTTACAATTGCCTGCCAGGTAAATGGATAACTATAAATAACTGGCCACCCACATTAGCATGGTGTAACTTATTTTATGCCACAGCGCTGACAAATTCTTGATATGATTGCTCAGTAGTCACTGATTAATTTTTTCAAAACGGCTCTCCAGGGAAAATAGTCTCCATTGCCCATGCTTTCTAACAGCTAGTACAGTAAGTTCTCTACAAAAGGAAATTATTTCAGACTTTTTTTTACCGTAGTGACTTTGAGAGAGGAAAGGTAGACTGGTGATGGAACAGCTTTTTAAATTATAACAGGAACAAAACTGTTTTGTGGACCAGGGGCAGATCTCATAATTCTTATCAGGTACGTGTTCCATGCCACTTATCTGACGTCACCCCCTTCAGAGCGCAGTACACGACCTCACCACCGCCACCACAATCACTTTCTGTGTTACATCTAATAGTTTTATTGTAATGTAGGGACCACATTTTCCCACCGTGTATATTAATGAAATACATGGATTTTAACCATGAGACCTCTTAATTTCTTCACTGCTGTAGGGCATGGCAAAAAAAGAATTAAAATGAAAGGAAAGTAAAAAATGGTTTTAAATGTCAACAAGGACACAGAGGAAAGAAATGATAAATTGAGAGGATAGAAAGAAGTAAAAATAAGTGTGAGAGATGAAAATAAGCGTGCTACTGAATAAGAGAAAAGGACAGAATGGTGAGACAGGTAGAGACAGGGAAACAGATGATCCTGCTGTAGCTCTAGCTGGATTTCATGGAAGTAACACACAATTTGACAAGAAAATAACATTTTAGATTTACTGATAAATGTGAAAAAAAAAAAAAAACCATTAAATCAGTAATCAATACATGCATGGTATGTTCCAGACAAAGGTCTGGACATAACATAATTTATTTCCTACATTCTAGAACAATTTTAATTAAAAAAAAAAATGAAATAGCACATACTGTATGGAATTAGGTAATTGCTCCTAGGTAAGCTGCTCTGGAGTAGTTATTGCAATAACAGTATTGTCAAGTGGATTTGCAAAACCCATTAAAGACTATGATGAAACTGGCTCTCATGAAAACCATCCCAGGAAAACACAACCAAAACTTAACTCTGCTGCAGAGAAATAGTTCACTTAGAGTCACCAGCCTCAGAAATCACCAATTAAGAGCACCTCAAATTAGAGCTGTTATGAAGGCTTTACAGATCATAAGTAGCAGACACATCTCAATATCAACTGTTTAGAGGAGATTATTGCATATTTCAGATACCTTCAGAAAAGACCATGGAATTAGTTTCCATACTTTTGACTGGTAGTATATATTCCTATATACTGCCCTCCCATGCCACCCTGCACCAAAAACATTTGACATCCCTTCTCCACCCCATGTAAAATGTTGTGGACATTCAACAGCATTAAATATGACTTAAAATGGATACAAATTATAATGTGTTGTTTTGGAATAAATAAAAAAACATATATTAAATTGCACAGCCCCACATGTTTAATTTCGTTACATATTTAACACACAACACATTTAATAAAATATTAGATCCTTAATGAAAGACATAGTTTAGTTTAGAATCGTGTCAGTTTTTTACTAACTTATCATTTCCGTCTTTGTCAAATACTTATTGTATGTAGATGGCTTTTTTCATCTCTCAGTGTCTTGGAGTTGGTTTACATGTCTGTGTAACATGTACTTTGTATATATTAATATACGTGATAAAAATCAAGTCATATTGCACAGAGGGCATGCACAGAGTGCTTACTAGGAGGCTACAAATCAGAATGTTGTTTAGCTATGTACCCTTAGTGTGGCACAATACAAAATGTCATTTCTTAGAAGTGCTGCTAAACAATACACTTCATTATCCAGCACAAATCAATGGCACTGCCAGCAGAACACTTGGTTTCTATAAACAGGATAGCCCTAACCTAAAAGTGACATTTCAGTTCAAAAAGCAGAATACTAGCAGAATATTACAGAACTAGCTTTTTTTGTTTTGTAATGTCAAGTTTATTTAATTAAACTACATTCTAACTGATAATTTCTGAAAATGTTTACAATCCTCCACCTTTACAATTTTAAAACACTTATTTCAGATTTGAGCCTTCAACTCTCCTGATCTTCATTGTTACTGACTTGATGCTAACAGGTTCTCCATTCTTAGTCCACGTGTCCCAGTACAGGTGTGGCTGATTTGAACGATCTTGATCCAGCGGTGAGCCATTGAGATTCGCCCGGCCACACTGATTAAACCACCAGCCTGTGTTGTTCTGTTGCACGCTGCAGCTTTCCACGGCTTTTCCACCAAACGTGCAGAAAGGAAGGCAGCCATCATTATCTACATCTGAGGTGCTGAAAGGTGCAGTGTCCTGATTCTGCTCTTGCCCATATCCTCTGAACGCATCACCTGCCGAGAAAGACAGTTCTAGATCATTCTAATTATGTGCTGACCATCACTTTTAACATCTTTATGCATGTTTTTATTTATTTTAAGCATTTTTCATTTCCAATTCACTTTTATAAATGATTCATAAACATAAATAATTGCAATCTAAGAGTGATCCTCTTTTTAAGTCCATCCAACAAAAAGGCACCGAAAAAGTTAAAAATACATTACATATGGTATTTTATGTCAAAATGAAACTGAAAACCTAAATTCAACAAAGGAACCAAAAAAGTTAAAAATACACTACATATGGTATTTTATGTCAAAATGAAACTGAAAATCTAAATTCAAGGGCATTCTTGGATTATACACATTAGAGATCCAGACAGCTGAGCAAGTCATTCTAGTACTTATGAGAATTTCAGCTGTTTCAGTGAATCAGCTCTCAAATAAGTTTACTGCCATTTTTCTCTCTGGTCTAAAATTTGAACTGCCAATTGTTCTCCTTTGCCGAACTATGACTGAACCCTAATAACATATTACTCTACTTTCTAAATAACTAACTTTATATTAGTAGTATTTATTGCACTTTTGTACAAAATATATCTCTGTTAGGTTTTTCCCACAGTTCACCTAGACACTGTCACTGTAAATTTCCCCCTTCTTCCACCTTATTCCTTTTATGGTAATATTTCCTGGGGTTTGTCTGTCTCCAGATGTTTATAAAGCTTCCTGTCTTTATTTCTTTGGATTTCACCAGATCATGTTAAACCTTATACAGTTTTACTGTGGCAGATGGACATAACAGATATGGAAATCTGGTCCTCAGAATATAAACTTTCACTGTAAATAAGCTAGAAAATATTCAGACACCATCATGTTCATGTGTCTTTATGAAATTCCTGCTTCATAGTAAGGCTAACAATTTACTTTTTCTATTTTTCTACTTTCCTCAGTTAAAGATGTTTTATTAAAGAAGTTTCTAACATTGTGTTTTTAAATAGGTTTTTGCTTTGCTTTTAAAATTTATTTATTTATATAAAGTTTAGTTACATTGTGTTTTAAAGAAAACTTTTTTTAAGTTTTGTTTCATCAAGTTTTAAATCCTTAGTATTTTAAAGTCCTGTTCTGTCACATTTTGTTCCCGTCATGCTTTAAAGACATTTTGTTTTTGTCACGTTTTAATTCCTTTCAGCATTTGTTGACTTTGTATTCTCAGTTATACATCATTTGATGTAATTTGTAATTTAAGGGGTCATTTGAAGTGCACATTTAGTGTGTAAGCGATCCTTGATAGACATATGTTGATTTAAGGATCCATTTTTTAGTGTCTTAGGAAACAGGAGTGATGTGTATCCACAGCTATACACTTTTTATGTGCATGTTTTAGTATATATTTGCAGTCATACTGTATATGTATTGCTCTTCACCTTGGTTAAAGACATCGACTTATTGTGAGTCTAAAATCAATTTCCTGAGAGCATCTCAGAAACAAGGTGAGGTGTGTATTTGGGATCACACTTTTTGGTTATGTAAATGGACCACAATAAACTATAATATTTGTTTTTGATAAATGTGTACACTCCCCCATTGGTTGGCAGATGTGGATTTAGTGTGTAATTAAGATCCACTCCTGAGAGTGTCTCAGTAACTAAATAAGGTGTGTATTCGCAATCAGAGTTAAATTAAATTGAAAAAACTTCAAGTACCTCCCTCTTCTGAGTAATTAAAGTAAAATATGTAAAATTTTAGCAGGATTACATAAGGCAACGAGAACCACTTTTATTACATACTGTACCAAGGTATGTCGCATTTGCGAGAGAGATTGATTCGCCATAAACCTCTGAATAACCAAGGCAATTTCTTTACTTTGCATTTATGGGTGTTTCTCCCCCGGTCATGTATGTCATAGCCATAAGTCAGGTTCACCGGACATGTCAGGCAATTCTTTCCTCAAATTTTAACAACACAAAATGTTAAACAGGTTAAGGGGTGAAATTTAATCTGGAGGTACAGTATGCAGTCCAACATTACCCAGTGAATCATTAACCAATTACTGTAGCTGTTAGCTGGAGAATTTTATTTGAAACATTAGACTATTTACTTTAGGTTTTAAAGGAAAATAACTGACTTATAATAGAAATGATAGAAAAATGTTCCTGACTTTATTAGCCAGATAATATTTGCAAATGTATATAATAAATATAAAATACAAGGTCTATTTATTATTGATGTAGATGGTGAGACTTTTAATGCTCTTTTTCATTTAATTCTAAATTAAAAAATACTTATTTTTTCTACAAAAAAATTATCTATGGGTATAGTCTTATCAGATTAATAATCCATGAATAACATGGCTCATATGCCGCACATAAGTAATTAATAAGAATCAAAGTCCATGTGCATATGTTTTAAAGGTATGACAAGGAGTAACCTCTCACCTGCGCTACCAGCATATCTGCCGAGATGAATTGCAAAGAATTTGCTTTCGTCTTCCAGCCAGAAGTTGTCATAAGAAGCATAAGCAGTGGACTCATCTTGAGAGACGAAGGATATGTGAAGCTTAAAGCGGGTGTTCTTTTGACTCACTATACTGTGCATCTTCCTCAAACCAAGCCAATGCTCTCCTTTAGTACACATGGAAACAAGACATGAATATGCTCCTAATGACACTATTTATAGATTACCAGAAACACCAATACACCTGAATATGAATGTAATAATCCAATCAGACAATCATCTGGCAGCAGCCCACATACATAAAAACAAACAGTTGCAGAGAATAAAGATTATCAGAATAAAGAGGAACATGTAATTGTAGTTATTTTCCCATGCTCAGAAACTGTTTATCTCCTGGAATTTTTTACATGCAACAGACTTTAGAGTTGTAGTGATCAGGGAAAAAGAAATATCCCATGAGGGGCATTTCATGGGCAGAGGTGAAAAAAGAGAAAGACCAGATTGCTTCAAGCAATAGGAAGACCACTGTAACTTAAATAAACACTCAAACAAACAGGATGAACAGAAAAACACATCAAATGTTAATGCAAATGAGCTCCAGAAAACCAGTAGAAAATAGCAGAAAACCACATCAGGTTCCACTTTTGTTCAACATGAACTGGAATCTAAGGATATAATGGTCCTGGAGTACCTCTTGTCTTACACTGTTGTGAAAAAGTATTTGCCCCTTGCTTAATTTGTAAAAATTTTTTTTTTTTGCATATGTCATACTTAATAGTTGAGATCATCAATGCATGTTGTGTTAACTCGGGTAATCTTTGTGTAATATTAAAATTAGTTTATTTAAGTGTGACAAATATATATATTTTTTAATCAGGCAAGTACTTTTTCATGGCACTGTACAAGTTTGTGTTTTTTATTTCCTACACGCCTAATTCAGCTAATTATCAATTAATGTAGGTGTAACAGCATGGAAAACACAAAAGCATGTCAAAGGACTTATGGTGTAAAACAAGATATGAGAAATTATAAAAAAAATAAAATAAAAAAAACTCAACCGGGAAGGGGTCCAAATCCATCCAGGTAATTTGACCACACACGTCTAAAGTCAGTCAGGCCATCAGTCCGCCTCTGGATGACCGTCCAGCCTCCATCCATGTAATCCATTTCACAAAATACCTGAAACAATTGTTTATAACTCAGATGGCCTGGGCTTTGAACAATAACAGAATTCCACATAACTAAAGAAACATTTTACCTCAAACAAAAGCTCTGAGTTTTCAGGTTGAATAATATAAACCCCACTTGGAATTTTTGGTGTTACTGCCTCTAGTGTTTCCTTGATGTCTGTACAGTCTCTACCTGTGAACAAGTTTTATAAGTGTTTATATACTGTATATGTATCTAATTATATATATATATAAAATATATATAATTTATATATGTGTGTGTGTGTGTGTGTGTGTGTGTGCGATTACCATGAGCATGCATGGGCTTCACAGAAAACATCTCACTGTTGCTCCTCTGCACGTCTAAACTCAGACTGTGGACTTTGGTTGTGAGTTCCATTACCTCAGAATAGGAGAAATGTTAAACGTCATGCAGTGGAACTTTGGAAACACCAGGCCCATATGGAAAATTTAATACCTGGTTAGAGAGGAATTCCAGAGTCTTCTGCTGTTCATCAATTAAATCTCGGATTAGCTTTCTGGTGCTCCTGGTATATGTTGTCATGGCATGCTGAAGGTTACCTAATTTGCACAGAATATTTTACATGTACAGCTTAGTAACCAATGACCTCATTCTAACTCAATAAAAAGGACTACAAAATTATTTAACTGTTGAAATACATACTGCACCAAGAATGCTTCTCATCCTGCATGAGTTTCGCTGTGATCTCACACGGCACTGTGCATTTTTCTCTAGCCACATTTCTGACACTCTGTTCTTTCTGATTCTGTAGAGATGCATCTTCAACAGCTTCAGCTAACATCATGAGTTCATCATCTGCAGCACCGCTTATGTCCTATTTTTTTTTTAATGACATTTGATCTGTACATTACATTTCATAAAAATATTACCTAAAAAAACAGCTATAAATTAGAATTTTGTAAAATGCTCACTGGTTTGCTTAAGGCAGATATATTTTGTGCTTAGATTAATATATATATATATATATATATATATATATATATATATATATATATATATATATATCGTGCTCAATAGAGTATGTCATACACTGCATATAGCAGTGAGTCTTAAAAGTAGACCAAAACAAAACAAAACACAGAAAGGTCATGTGGTTAAATTTGCTTAATATATAATTTTAGGAATTATGGAAGAAAAACACAAAAACAAGAAAGCAGTGTGAAAAAGACTTACCACAGTCGTGTTGGGTAACGCAAGAAGATGTGGGAATATATAAAGCAAAAATAATGTGATCCAAATCATGTTTGCTGAGTTATGCTAAGTGCAGTAAGCGCATGAAGTTGCACATCTCTCAATGAGTCCTGAAGATACTGAGAAGCTGCATGGTCTAGGACTGCCTTTTTGGCCACAGTACAACAAAAGAAGGGTTGCCTAGACCAACTGAATTTTTTCCCCTCTCTCACTTTCCACAATCTATACAATAACAATAGTAAACCGCTGTTGTTTTATTGCACTTTGACAACATCCTGTATGAGCTATGAAAACCAGATGCTGAATTGAAATGTGACACTTTGGACTGCCATGTAAGCAGAGAAAAGCAGCAGGACTTAGAGAGGAGCATACGTAAAGTGCATTCCTTCCAGGAGCACAGCAGGGTCCAGCCTGATTTAGTAAAAGGTGGACCATCAGCAAAAGTGGACTTTGCTTTTGTTGGCTCATTATTGCCCACAGAACTGAGTTTGCTTTGTGTGGAAAATCTGATCACATTCAGAGGTTCTCTGGGAAGACATCTGTTGGGCATTACATAGCTCTGCTGAGTAAGCACACTTTTACCAGGTTTAGCCCGGGACTGTATCAATGCAGGAAAAATTTTTAGACTACTGGGAGTTATTAGTGAATTATGACACAAACGCATTAATGAATTTGTACAATGTAAATTATCATTAACCTTTTCCTCCTTTCCAAAATTATTATAGAAACTGATTTTAGGAAAAAAATAATTATACAGAGTGAGCCAAAAAAAATTATATCCATATATCCATTTCAGGAAAAGAA
This sequence comes from Clarias gariepinus, assembly GCF_024256425.1. Taxonomy (NCBI): domain Eukaryota; kingdom Metazoa; phylum Chordata; class Actinopteri; order Siluriformes; family Clariidae; genus Clarias; species Clarias gariepinus. The sequence goes on along the minus strand of NC_071118.1, from coordinate 11,153,036 downwards.
TAACTTGTCTAAATAATTTTATACTAAATGTACACGGGTAGTGTATTCAGCTTTCCTCTTTGTTCTGTGATTTTTTCCCTACCTTCTAGGGGTGGATTGTTTATGCTTAATCGCCCCTGCAAGTGTGTAAATGTGTGTGCTTGATGCCCTGTGAAGGACTGCCATCCCATCTAATTCAGTGTTTCTTGAATAGACTCTGGATGATGGATACCTGGATTATCCCAGCAACAGTGGATGCAAGCTCATACCTCATTCATAGAAGAAATTATATATTTCTACAAGTTTATTCGAATAGAATTAAATTGTTTTAAAAGAACGTAAAAACACATATTAAAATACATTTTATATTCTAAGTAAAGTTTAATTAAAATCTAGTACGCGGGCAGCAAAAAGTGACCTTACATGTAGGCGCAAGTGCTCATGGGACCTAGCTACAGCGTTTCCATGGTAACTGTTTGGCAACAATAAATATGGCGAGTGAAACGCACGGGTTTGATCATATCTTTACATTTACTTTTCTTCCAAACAAAAAGTTCACATTCCTGGAAGATGCACAAATATCAGAATTGCTGATGAAATGGTGAGGAAACGACATGATAACCTTCCAATATTCACCGTTAACCCAAAACATGTTAGCTAGGTCGGTATTTTCTAGCACGACAAAGGTAACCATCCCTGGCTACGGTGCTTAGTTACGCATGCTAGTTAGCTATAATATATGTTTAATTGTATATTTACTGAAACTGTGTGTGTGTGTGTGTGTGTGTGTGTGTGTGTATCATTGTGACTTTTTGTTTAAACTGCAAGGTATATGTTTTACTGTAAATCTGAACTTACACAGTCTAATCTACACAAGGTGTGTTCCAAACGGCCTGAAGTACCCTGCGAAGTATACTTTAGAGTGTTCAGCCATGTTACGTTTGATTCTAAACCGCAGAACCGAAAATGTTTAGTTCAAGGGAAACTGGCAACGGTGTAGGGAACGAGTGAACGACAGGTCTTCACTTCACCGGGAATGAAAAAATGGTGCTCGAAAAGGATTTATATACATATATATCCATAAGTATCGAGGACAACATCATTTTTGTTTTAATAGATATTCAACAGATAATGCCCGTACTGTAAAATTTCCTCAATAGCAGCGACAGGTATCCGAGGTGCTCATGTTACCGTGATAACGCACGGAGGAAGTGACGTCTGCGCTGGTGACTTCGCAGCGTATTCCGAATGGTGGCGTTTTCTCGAGGGAAGTTCCCTTCACCGACATTCAATGCAAAGGAAGTAGGGAGCACTCTGTCAAGTACACTTCGGAATGGAACGCAGCTACTGCAGATTCAAGTTAATTAAGAATGGATTTTTCCATTATATAAAAATTATATAGATATTATAGGAAAATCTACTATTAACTCCAAATCAGTAGTTTGGTCTTTGGTGGAAAACTGTTGTAAATCTTTTTCATATCCATTTAATTCTTATTCTTCTTTTTTGTGTAACGGTTAGTTCAAATCTAGTAGGTAGGTTATATTACCGCCCCGTGTAGGTCTCATTCCCTATGGAAGTATAATAGTGCCAAAATTCCTCAAAGCAAAATAGCAGGTTGAATTACATGAACTGAAAAAAATAACGTGTTGCAATAAAAATGTTTGAATTTTTCTGCATTGCAATTTGATCTGAATTGAAAAAAGAAATCCTTAGAGCATTTACAATGTTTGAAATTTTTGCCACTGCAATTTATCGTGGTTGTATATTTCAAGTTAAAATGTAATTCAAGCATTTAAAATTCAATGCAAAAATATTTAAGTTACTAAATTGCAGTTAAAAAAATATTTTCAAGTGTTAAAAATATTATCTTCATTATTTTTCAATCTTACAAATTCAGGTCGACAAAGTTTAGGTAATAAAATTCAAGTCGCTAAAATCCAGGGCTTTACATCCGGGATATCACAGGAAGAGCAGTGAAGAGCCGATTGCTGCTGTCCGTGCCGCAGTGTACTTTAAAGTGTGCTTCCTGCTCCCTGTGCAGTTTACTTCTCAGAAACTACTTACCGATCGGAACGCAGCCCTCTTAACTAACAGGCTGGGTTGCCAGTTGCAGAATAAAGGGAGTAATGTGTTAAAAATTTCCCCTCTGCCATAAACGCTATATTAAAAGCAAAGCCAGCGCTGTTTCTTTCACACGCCAGAGCGATGGGTTTCCCGCCCCTGCGCTCGGCAATGTACAGAAAAATTCAGTACAGCAGCAGAAACTAATTTAGGAAGCAGTCAAACAGCATGGGTTCAGCGCGTGACACCAGAGTAACTGCAGCCGAACAGAAACGGATAGGGACAATTCAAAACAAAGAATATAGACAGATAGATAAATAGATAGATAGATAGATATATAGATACTTTATTGATCCCGAAGGAAATTCCAGATATTCAGCAGCAATAGAGACAATAACAATAAGACAGGTTATAGACTGCACACTATATATATTGCATACATTCAGTACACACAGGGTAATGGGAGAACTGAGTTACTAGTGCAATGATGGACAAAAACTACAAGATATATAAAAAGGATATAAATAAAAAAAATATAAATTACAATGAAGAAGAGAAATGGGGTTAATTGCAGTGCAGCCATTGATGTACAATTTTATATGTGACAAAGTCACAGTGCGACAGGTATTAATGAGGCGCCGTATAGGGCTTAAATCAAACTTTATGCACACACATATGAAACGCTTGCATACACATATATGAAACACTCACACATACAGTATATACTTCTAACTGTTCAAACAACTACATGAAGACTTATGACTCCATACTAAATATTAAGCTGAAACTGAAATGGTGTAATTGCGTTGCAAAAAATAATTTGTGACAAAATGTTTATTTTATTTTAATCAGACTGACATTAAACCGTACTATCCACACTTTACGTTTTCTTAATTACAAAGTTTTTATGGTTACTTTTATTTATAAGGAATATAAATTTAACAAAGTGTAAACAGCATGTATGTTGCTGCTGCTGCTGAGGAAATTAATCCCCTCTTGTTACTGAATGGACTGAACAATACCGAGCGCAGGGGCGGGAAACCCATCGCTCTCTCGTGTGAATCAAACAGCGCTGACTTTGCTTTTAATATAGTGTTTACGGCAGAGGGGTAATTTTAACACATTCCACCCTTTATTGTGCAACTGGCAACCCAGCCTGTTAGTTAAGAGGGCTGCGTTCCGATCGGTAAGTAGTTTCTGAGAAGTAGACTGCACAGGGAGCAGGAAGCACACTTTAAAGTACACTGCGGCACGGGCAGCAGCAATCAGCAGCAACTCTCCGCTGCTCTTCCTGTGATATCCCGGATGTAAAGCCCTGCATTTTAGCGACTTGAATTTTATTACCTGAATTTTTGCAACCTGAATTTTGTCGCCCTGAATTTATAAGATTGAAAAATAATGAAGATTGTATTTTTAACACTTGAAAATATTTTTTAACTGCAATTTAGTAACTTGAATATTTTTGCATTGAATTTTTAATGCTTGAATTAAATTTTAACTTGGTATATACAACCACAATAAATTGCAGTGGCAAAAATATCAAACATTGTAAATGCTCTAAGGATTTTTTTTTTCAATTCAGATCAAATTGCAGTGCAGAAAAATTCAAACATTTTTATTGCAACACGCTTTTTTCAGTTCATGTAATTCAACCTGCTATTTTGCTTTGAGGGATTTTGGCACTATTATACTTCCATATCATTCTCTCTCATCTTCCCGCCAATGCCAATTTTCCAGACTAGTCTTCCTTAAAACATCTAATGCATCCTCCCTGATCTTGTTTTGCCTTGTTCTGTGTCTTGAACACTTAGTTTCACAGTCACTTTGTTTTATTATTTCCCAGCTTTATCCAATACTTCCAAACTCTCTTCACATTTCTAACACATTTCCTCTCGGTACCATACAGCATCTAGTTGAAGTTCTGTAGGTTGCATCCCTGCTACCTATAGATCTACTTTATGTCTCCTCGGCTTCCTTGTCCTTTAAAGCCATCTTTCCAGTCCAGTATTCACTCCTCAAGGAAGTGTTATATGGTTTATTGTAGGGTTCCTCAAACGTTTGCTGTCTAGGAACATTAAATTCCACAGACCTTCCCTATGCAGATTTATTTTGTAAATATTATTTAAATGCATACAATAATATTTATAAAAACTATTTTCCTGAAATTTCCATGAACACAGTAACACATTGAACTGAATGAAACCCATTTGATTCAAATAATGGTTTAATATTATTATCATGTGGTCAGTCAGAAGTTGATTTTATCCACTGAAAATAAAAGAACATAAATAAAACAATCTACACCTAGCTTTCTCATGAACCTCTGGTTTAAGGACTGTAATTAAAGAGACTATAAAGCTCCCTGTATTTCCATTATGAAGCCTAGGTTTGAGCATCATCAGTCCCCTTATGTGATAAAATCTTGTCATTTCTATTTTTAATTATTTGTACTTGATTTAATAATTACTCCTCTAGGTCCATGCTGGGGAGAATTTCTGTCCAGGCCTTTAATTTTGACCAGTTCTTTCAATCTTACATGAAGAATGACTTTGCTCTGGTGAGTTCTGCAACATTTAAACGTATTGTGATATATTTCTATAGTTTGAATATTTATAGATATATATATTTTTAGAATTTCTTTCAGGACCCTTGTGTGAAAAACAGCTTGCAAATCTTGGACACCTCAGGTGTATGGAAACCTCTGGGTAGGCTGGTGTTGTCATAGCTACATGATTAGTTTTACTTTAGGATTTAGAGTATGTGTGCAGTTTTACAGCTGCAATTGCATAGTACAGATGATGTTGTTATATGTGATTATTTCTATAGGCAGAGATGTTACACATGTCGATGTACAACTTATTCCATGCACCAAAGTGTCTATGGATGTATTTGATCCGATTTTCACCAGTGGAATCGTGCATCCTTCCGGACATATCGCCAAATGTTTCCATGAAGTACATACTGACTTTGATGAGTTGCGGATGGTAAGAATGCAGTACTTTAATCATTTTAGATAGACATTATGATTCCTTAACTCGCTTTTCAGCAACATGTATTGTGTATTCATTGATATGTGTTAGATGCTGCTAGAAGAGGACTCTGATAACTATCATGTGGTCAGTCAGTGTGACCGTAAGGAGTTCCTGTTTAGGCTGTTTAAGCACATGGTACTGGGTGGTGAACTCTGCCAGTATGAAGATGTCATCAGTCCCTACATTGAAACGGCAAAAAACATGTATAAAGATTTAGTGAGGTAGGTCGATGAGCGATTGTAAAAGTCAAAATCAGGTTGCCTTTTTGAAAAATATCTGTTTAATTTAGATTATATACACCAAACTGTTGAATTTTCACTCGGTCAAAAGGTCCTGATTAATCTTCAATAATATAAGCTCTGAAGAAAATAACACATTCATATTAATGTACACATTTCAAAGCACTGTACGAGGTAATATCAAAAAGTTTCCAGATTAGCTCTGTTTACAAGAAAGTACTTTATTTATCTACATTTACTTTCAAAATAGTCCCCTTGCACAGTGATAGAGCACTCCCAGTGTCTCTGCAATAGACGCTGGGAAAATCAGTAAAAGTATAATTTAAAAAATGTACTGAAAGTTTTTTTTAATGATACTTTTATTGATTTTTAACAACAAAAAAAGCAGAGCCAGATTATATAATTGACAAAACAGCAAACATTTAAACACAAATGTTAATATAAAAGAGTGATTATGAAAAAACAAAGGGCAAAACACTCCAGTAAAAGAAAACATAAAAGAAAGAAAGAAAAGAGTGAAAAAAAGGTGGGCAGGACTAGAGTCATGGTTGTTCAAGTAGATCCCACAAAGGGGCCCATATTCACCAGAATACTTCAGATTTGTTCTGTAAGTCAAACAAAAAGGTTTTTCTAAAGGAAGATTAGCCACTTGTGCCAAACACATATTCAGAGTTGGTACACGAGATGATGAATATAAGATAAGTATACATTTATTTGCCAAATAGGTAATGAAGTTTAGTTAACAGTTTAAATCAACAGAAAGATCTAGTGATGCTTTACAATTTAACAGATATATAGTTGGAGACCAAGTGAATTTTCTAGCCAGTATTTTCTGAACCAGATCATGCACCTCATACCAAAAAGTTTAAAAGAAAATTGCATTCCCTAAATAGATGCATTAAGGTTTCTGTTTCTGAATTACATTTAAAACACAGCTAAAATACATTTGGGCACATTTTGTGAAGGCATACAGGGGTGAGATATTTTCTTTATATGAATTTAAAGTTTTGCTCATGCACAGATATTGAAGTTGATTTATGAATAGCCTCCTAACACATAGAGAGCTATTCATCATCAGTGAATGATTGGCCCATATGCTTTTCCCCAAACTTTCTTAGAGGATTTAAAGGTGAAGAGGTTTCTGATAAAAGGGAGCCATACAGATAAGAAATCTGGCCCTTCAATGCCCCTGGAAGGAGGAGACGATTTTCAATATCAGACATTTCCCAACTGATTTTACCCTGTCTCATTTCAAACATAATAAAATGACATAGCTGGAGTAATAAAAATTAAATATTCTAGGGAGTTGATAATCCATTATAAGTGTCATTGCACCAGATTTCCGCAATGGTATCAAAATGGTAATGTTTGAGCTGGATCTTTTTTTGATCACAACAGCCAAATCTGGCAAGTAGGTTGGGTGTGGAAGTGAGGTCATGTTATTCCCGGCGAGAAACTCCCGTGTGAGCAGATCTCAGTGAGAGGATGCATTGTCATCATGAAGCATCCAGTTTTTCGCAATCCCAGACGTGGTAACCCACTTCGTCATATTAGCATCAGTTGCACAGCTACCTATGTACACAGGACAATGTATTTTGGAACATGACTATGAAGGACAGTGCTCCCTGTGACTGTGCCTGCGGCCTTCTGCTGCCATCTGTTGGCATGTCTCGACACATCTCAAACCTTTTTTCAGTTTTTAAAATACTCTGAAAATAACTTTGAACCAAAATGATGAAGCTAGTATTGTGAAACGAGTCAAATCATGAGCAGAACATATCATTACACACCTGTAGTCTGGCCAAAAGTATGTGGACCATACTCTGAACTTTTTTTGCCACAAAATTGGAGGCCTGCACCATCCACAAACTTCTGGTTATATGAGCTGTTATAATCATTTTTATAGCAGAGGGGACACGTTACACAATCTAATAATAAACAGCTTAAAATTTCAAAGCATCACCTTCCACAATTCTTGATTAATGCCATCATAGTCTCTTCACAGTCATGTCATGGTACATTAACTAGCCATTGCATTTGCTTTCTTAACACATCTCCATGCAGTCATGTTTTTTTTTTTTTTTTTTTTTACATATGGTCTTAATAGTGATTTAAAAGTGGAAGTGTGAATTTAACAGCTGTGATTTCAACTGTCGTTAAACAATTAAGAAGAAGAGGAAGAAGAACAGCTCTGATGTAATAATAGTGAATAAGGGAAGTCAGTAAATCTTCCTAGTATTAGATATGTGGGAAACTCCTATATAGTCATCAACAACTGTTCTTCTTTTAACTGCAATAAACACTGACAAATAATTGTTCAAACCAACCAATATATTTTAACATAGATGCACCTTGTGCATAGGTTTATTATAGTAATCACCTCAAGTCCTTCAAGTCCATCAAATCATTAATGTTTCAAACTATTATTGAACCCAACTGAGTATACAATACTTCCTTTATGTTTACGGTTTAGTTATGTAAAACTAAAAAATGTTCATAAGGAGCATACTCTTTTTTTCTCTGCACGGAAAAAGTAACTATTATTTCTTTACAGTGTTCAAAAAGATTCAGAAACGAAGATTATCAGTGTTGTATCAACGATTTTGAAAGTCTCTGCCTATGTATGTATTTAAATTCCCATTTAAAGTTAGTCTTTAATATATACAGTTCTCTGTTTTTTTATGCAACACACAGAAACTTACTATATTTTTTATTTGCCAATTCTGTTTGCCTAATAATTTTACAGTCAGAATAAATCACTTGGTCATTTGATCTTCCAAACTTTAAATTATACTTATGACTTATGAATTAGAAACAGTACTTTAAAACTTTTGTTTATTGCTATCAATCCTAGGGTCTTTTATTTTCAAACAAAAAGCTTTAATTTTAAAAAATACAATGTTAATGATAAATATTAAATAATAAAGAAATGGATTTCATGAATTAATATTAGTTCTCCATGTTTCCTTAGGATGATTATGGCTTGTGTTATCCCTCTGGAAGAGACAACAAGCAGACATTCGCCTATCTGTGCATTGATCCTTTCAAAAGACACGTTTATGTCTTGTATCACAGTTTTGGTATTGGTCGGTTTTCTAATAATGGTCTTTTGTGCTCTTGAACATTTTATAAGTTACCCTCTTTTCTTTTGTTCTTTTCTTTTGGTTAATAGTTTTAGTTCATTTAGTTCTATTCATTATAAATGTCTTTCCTAATGTTATAAAAATCTGTAAAGTCACAGTCACTGACAAAATGAAAAATTTTCTGTCAGGGTTATAGCACCATCTTCTGGATAAGGGTTGCTTTAAAAGACTTAGTCCGACGAGATTTAGTCCGACATGGTCAGGATTTTATGTAAATTCCCAAAACTACAAAGTCATCTCACCTATTATTATATGGTCCAAACATTAAGACCATCAGACATTACCCTGCCTAAAGTCCCACGGTTTAAGCTTTTCCCGAACACTTACACATACTTACTTCCAGGAAGTTAATCTGAATAGGAAACCCCTGTTGACATTGGGAAACTTAAAATCATTGTATTCTGTAAATGGCTTAGAGGGTAAAAACCAAACCTAGTCTCTAAATAGACCACAGTTTTGTCTTTAATGTGAGGGGACTATACATTATACATTTCACTTTACAGTGGTACAGGTAGGGAAAACACCTCCACCAACAAGAAAAAAACATTTACATTAACAGAAAACAACCCAAAATTAATACATTTGTTTATATTATAGCCACTTAACCATTGGCCAATTCCTCAACATTTTTTAATCTATTTAGTCTATTAAAGTAGAGTTATGTTTACTTTATGACATAGTCTATAAAGACGAAAGTACAACTAGTCCTGCTGGGCACAGGCAAAAAATTTTTGTTTCTCTGTTTTCTCCCATTATTACGTCTATCCTTCCTTCTTTTTAGTTTCTAAAAAGAAAAGAAGCTTTTATTTGCCACGTTACAGTGCAGTGTGAAAGTCATATGTCCCAGTCTCGTAGGAAGTTTGGGTATGAGTTAAGGGCTATAAAGTAGGAGATGAAGAAATGGTAGTTAATGTTTTGAAATGAATAGAGAAATAAAATGTACATGTTATCTAAATAAATAAAGAAAGTGTTTTGTCTGTATATCGGTCAGAACTCGCTCTTCCAATGATATCTGTAGGACTGTCTGTCTGTCTGTATATCCAGAATGAATTTTAACGCACTGGGTCATTTTGAGACAAAACTTGATCTATATTCAATCTACTTTATTCACTCTTCGATTATTGAACATGGGGTATATTTGGTTGTACAATGAAAGAAGTACAACTTAGCATAAACAAGATGTAAAATACTTAAAATTTACTTCTTTTTAGCAATAAGTTACAGAAAGGCAGATATGTATGTGGGCTTCATCCTGAAACAATAATATCACTGATTACATTAAAGCTGATTGGCTTATCTTTAGCATTAACCTTTTAAGTATTTCTAAAAACTGTTCCCATCAACAAGGCGCACTCATGCTTGTTATATCTACATCTTTTGAATTTGTTTACCACTTTACAAGACGCCTCTATCAACTTCAGTATCAATTTCTTTCAATGTCCTGATTAATCTTTAAATTGGTTTGACTTGTGTTTAATTTTTCTGCTTTTTATCATTTTTAAAGCAAATACATTACAAGTAACACTATAAAACAGTCATAAACACATGATAGCTCAATGATAGGTCAGATCAAGTCTTCATTAAAAATGAACATAAAATTACACAGAATGTTGAATCTGTTGAATGGTTGCCTTGGATATGTACATTTTAAACTAATTGTCATCTCTTACCAAAAGATTATACTTAGTTAAGTTTTTTTGTTTGAGTAAACCTAGGTAACCTTCAAGTATAATATTACATACTTTATGTAGTAAGTATACTGATATCAATATGGTAGTAGTACATTTGTAAATGTGCTCTTTAAATACTTCTTGGGAATTAAATTAGCCCACTTTTTAGTTTATAAATGTATACTTTAGGTGCACTTTAGGTGTAAGAGTAGTAAACCTTGCATATATAATTAGTTTACATTTAGGTTTTATTTTGTACCACAACTAAAGTATATGCTAATACTGGTAAGTGAACTTATAGGTAATAGTTAGAATCTTCTAGGTGACATTTAAGTATATAAAAGTATACTTTAAGGAAATTTTGAGGAAACTGCTAGTTTAGCAGTAGTTTTACACTGCAAGTATACTTGTTTTCTGTAAGTAAAATGAACATACTTGTTTACTACTTTTATATTATTTTGTACATTAAATTACAATTTAACTTTAAGTAGACTTTAACAGCAGAATGCACAAATGTTAATAACATTGAACATCAGATTCAGTTCCACCCATGTGCTTTTTACTTTAAAATATATATAAAAAAAATTCTGTTTGTTTGGTTGGGAGGTGTTTGCACAGGGATTTTTTATTTATTTATTTTTTGTCCCTGGAGGTGTGAGGCGACTTTGCCATGTATTATATGTGATATAAAGTGATGAGCTATGAAAAGATTTTTCAAAATGACATAAAGCAGATTTAAATGAACAAGTATAAAGAATATGCATGTTGTATATGAAATTTATGGCATAAACACATCATACTGTTTAAAAAAATACTCCACATAGATTTAGTTGTTAGATTTAAAGCACGTAATCAGCATTTTTCAAACTGTTTCCTGAGGATAGGTCGCTTTACAACGTGAATACCACAGTAATGCATATTTCTCCCTGCATTTAACTCTGGAAAGTACCAGACTTCTCGACTGCTCCCGCCCTCTTGTTGAACGTCACTTGATATTTTACTGTTTACGCCACAGACACGAAGAATTAACACTGACACAGTACTGAGCCTAAAACTCTTTAGTCCTCTCATTCAGGTGAGTTTTATTTAAATTTCTGCTTGCGGTTTAAAAAAAAAAAAAAAGAAGTAAATACAATTCTTGTTCTGCCACAATAAATAACATTAATGTAGCCATGAAATACATTTATATAAACCATATTTGTATTTGTTTAATGCTTTTGAATAGCCTTTACCCTATAATCCTAATAGTATGGCGTAGCTAACGAACAAGTTACCTTTCGAAACTGCTAGATGAATATTTCAGCTAATATATATCATTTATATATATATATATATATATATATATATATATATATATATATATATAAAAGTGTGAGTGTGTCCTTATTTAGGTCGTGCTGTAAATCCCGCAGACGTTCCGTGAATCGTTGGCGTCAGGAGCCATTTTGACTCAGCTTAAGTGGAAAGAACTAGTAGGGGCATTACAGAGGCGTTCGTCTACAGCGTCATTTAATCGTCCTTATGCGGTGAGTCTGAAATTACCTTTACCTGATTAATCACTGGCAAATTACATTAACCAGTGTTTGTCTTTATAAACGTCGTATTATATCTGTTATATTCGGTATACAATCTTCACACAAAAACAGATAAACCCGTTTCAAAATGGTGACTGTCTGGTAGGTTCGGCTCTGTTTTAGCTAAACTGTTTCGGCTTTAGCTAAACTGCTAAACTCTTACTTCCAAAATATGAAGAACTGTGCTGTTTTTGGTATATGTACAGGGTCGAGTCAGGGCTTACAGTTTAGCAGAAAAGCCTGTAAAACAGGACGAACAAAGGGTGTGACAAAGCAAATAGCTAGAAGGAAGTAAGCAAGAGCTACAATTTCCATTCAGAACACACAGAGTCACTTTCATTTCAGTGTACATCTTGTTCTGTCATGTAAAACTGATAACAAAATGTTTGGTCAGGTTTTCGTCCCGGTACATAAGAGGACTTTTTAAATTTGTATGGTTTAAACCAGATGAAACGTTAAACTGCCTAATAATTAATCAGACTGGCCTACTGACAAACCAGTGCAAAGCCTCACCTTCCTAATTTATCACTGGCAACTAAGTCACCACCTATTGTATTAGCTGATGACTAACGTATGTGTGGTGGTCACATTGACCGATGTGTCATCAAAAGGCAAAGGGCAGATGAGTGTGCTCAGAGGAATGGCTTAAAAGTGTTGTTCAGGTTTTTCCAAGTCTTGAGATCCATATAAGTACATTACAATAGGGCTTGGTTGCTATAAATTGCACACAGACAGTCAAATTTGTTACCGGTACAGGAGTACAACTCAACAGGAGCCATCATCCTCGTTCCGTGCAAAAATCATATCATAATCCATTTATAATAGAGATTACCAGAATTGGTAGGTAATGGCGTTACCTTAGTAAAAATTTGTGCTTGTTAAAAGCCTCTGATTTGCCTTTCTTCAAAGAGTGAATTAGTCACAAACTCACTCATACGCTTACATAAATCTTGAAACACCACGAATGCTAATTAGTCAAAATTGTGTGTTAGAAGCCTCTCACAATCGCATACTTGCAGCCCCTCAACCCGTGCGCTCACTGTTAAGTTGTGTTTTAAGACTTTTGGCGGTAGTAAAACATCACCGCTTCTTTATAATCCTACATATTGTACACTCTGTACTATTTACTGTTTTTATTTTGTGTGGTAGGAGTTTAGAAATAATTATGGCGAAGACTAGAGATACGTGCTGCTCAGTTAAATGTTAAACTCTTGTATTTGACATTATTTTGTATTGTTTAAATGTTTTTTAAGTGAGACAACTACTGTTATAAGCAATAGGCTACATTTAATTAACCATAAAACTTTCTATAACGGTTTAAAGTTGGGTGGAAATATAATATCGAATCGGGATATTTATAAAATTGTAAAAACAAAAATTATAGTCACAATTTTAATTGAATTGGCACTTTAGTATCGTAAAGATATTGTATCGGGAGGTGACTGGTAAATCCCATCCCTACTGGATACTGTGCATTTAATTACTCACTGGTTCTAGTTAACTATTTCTGTGAAGGAAAATGGTAACATTTGTACTAAAATACACAGTAACTAAAAGAAACCAGCTGCATTCATCTCTGTGGGACTGTAGAAGTCTCAGCTGAAATTTAAAATTTAATTTTGGATGGCATAAGGGCTGTGGAATTTAGCCCAGTTTACTTGCATTTGTACTCGCGTACAACCCTGACCGACTTACTGGTTGGTGTGCAGAGCTGGAACATTTATAATGTCCAAGACCTATAGTAAAATCTATTCCTTTAACTCACCTGTGAGCTTACAGAAGCCTGTAATCAGTTAGTTTTATTCTAATTGACAAGAATTTATGCTCCAGGTATGTCAGTGTCCAGATTGTCCCCTTGATAGCAACAAATGCTATTTCATGTCCTGCTCTGGATCACTGATAATATTGAAATTACTAGTCTACGTGTACTTCTGACTGCAACCAAGCCATCCACCCACATTTTTGCGTAATCATTTGCATCAAATACCAGAAACAAAAAGGAAGCAAACACACATTTACTGCCTATATATTCTAAACTTCCTATATACATTACTGCCTATATAGTCTAAGTATTAGAAACTGGAAGCTCTGGTCACTTTAAATATAGTTGTCTCAATTTATTAGCATCAAATGATTTTTTTTTTATTTTTTTTTTTTTATCCCAGGCAACTGCACCATTGAAGCAAAGGGGTTTCTCCTCCTGAACCAAACCTCTGTCTCTCAAGGAACATATTTTTATTTCATAATTACATTGAAACTTCAAATATGGATACGTAAACACCTCCCTAAAGGGATGTCAGCAGGGAGAAGGCCTTTCTTTAACACATCCAGGAATTTCACTACCATAGCATCCGTCATTACCACATGATGCCTTGTTTAATGTTTAAATTGTGTCTATGTTGGTTTACTGTATACTTTAATGATCCTGGATGAAGGCAGGTACACATTCACTTCATTTTTAGTTCCTTTACTTTGATTTGAAACACATGATGTATGTTTCCCAACACTTGTGTGTGGACTTTGGTTTGCTTTTAGCATCCTTGGTTATAGATCATTCCATCACATATGTTCTTTTGCATTGTTATTAACAGAATGCACTGGTGCTGGAGTTGGGTTTCATGTACTCTGTGTTCAGTTTTAAGGAGAGTTTGTTTCAGATGTGTTATGGAAGCCAGGGAAATACAGAAGGCGTTTGTTCAGCTCATGACTAGCCACGAGTCCTGTGATTATCACATGTTCCCCTCATCTTTTTTTAATCTTGTCATCTTGTTTATTGTACTCACACAAACATGTCACCAGTTTTAACATAAGTTCCTGGGTGTGATAATTAAAGCCCTTCTCCCTGAAGACATCCCTTTTTCCCCCTTTATAATGGAAATCCTACAAAATAGTCCTTTCCTAAGAGGTCTGTGCCGTACTAGTGCACCAGCAGACCTACAATATGATAACACAAGTGAACTGTTTCGCATCTCAACCTTTGCAAAGTTTCCCTCTTCGTCACCAGTGACTGAGAGAAGCCTTGCCCGTGCTGGGTTTTTCTACACTGGCATAGGTGATCGGGTCCAGTGTTTCCGCTGCAACATCACAGTTGACAGCTGGCAGTCTGGAGAATGTCCAGCCGAGAGGCACAAGCAAATGTCGCCCAACTGCACTTTCATTCAGAGCTTGCCTTCCACTGCCAATCTCCTGTCCTCCTCCCACTCGGCCTTTTCGCCTCTTCGCAATGCCACCATCCTGCAACTAAACCTCCCTGCAGCCACTTCAGCTTCAGGCCAGGCGGACGAACAAGCTGGTTACCTCAACATGAGCAACCTTGCCCCCTCCAGCCCTCTGTCATCTCGTGGAGTGGAAGACATGTCTCATCAGAGACCACCTGCTTGCCACAATCCTAGCATGAGGCGCGAGCAGGATCGCATGGACACCTTTCAAAACTGGACCCTTACCACGATTACCCCTGCTGAGCTTGCCAAGGCTGGTTTCTATTATCTGAAGCAGGGAGACAGAGTGGCTTGCTTCAGCTGTGGTGGGCAACTGAGCAACTGGGAACCCGGAGATAGGGCAGTATCTGAGCACCAGAGGCACTACCCTAACTGTCGATTTGTGAGAGGTGACCGAGCCGATAACATCCCTATAGCTAGTGGTTTGGCCAATGTGTCCAACCCAGCGATGCAGCAGTGTGAAGAAAGGCTGCTTACATTTGTTAACTGGCCTGCAAGAATACCAGTCCGACCTGATCAGCTGGCCAAAGCTGGGTTTTACTATGTTGGTAAGCTGAATAAGCTTTCATAAATTGTCTTTTTTTTTTTTTTGTCTTTTTTTTTTTTTAGCTGGATATTTAAGGATCTTTTTGGTTTATTTGCAGGTCGTAACGATGATGTAAAGTGCTTCTGTTGTGATGGAGGACTCAGATGTTGGGAATCAGGAGACGATCCTTGGGTTGAACATGCCAAATGGTTTCCCAGGTAAAGTGACTTCAATTATCAATCTCTTTCTTTTCAGTTATCCTTTAATGGCTTCTACTCACATTTTAAATCCCTTCCTGTTCTAGGTGTGAATACCTTTTGCAAGAAAAGGGGCAAGAGTTTGTTCATCAGATCCAAGCTAGATTTCCAAGATTGTTTGAACAGGTATGCAAGTCTGTATTACTGGCTGTACTAGAACATTTTCTTGCCACACAAGATTAACCATTGTTATTTATTTTTATTCCCACAGCTGTTGAACAATGGGGACTCGAGGGAATTTGTTGATCCACCAGGTAAGGAAAGAACATTATGGAACATACAGAACTCTGTATAATGTCTTCTAATATGTCCTGATAACGGCACATCCCATAGTTTTTGTATTTTTGGTACCCTGGAGTAATTTGCCACTGGTAATAACTATCTAATTATAATTAAGAATTTAACAGCACTGTGGTATAAATTAATGTTATTTGCATCTAATTACTTTCTGTTCACCTTTTTTTGAAGTTGTACATTTGGGTCCAGGAGAAGAGCGTTCAGAAGATGCTGTAATGATGAACACACCTGTTGTGAAAGCAGCCTTGGAAATGGGCTTTGATCGCAATTTAGTAAAGCAGACTGTCCAGAGCAAAATTCTTACCAGTGGAGAAAACTACAAAACTGTCCAGGAGCTGGTGTCAGACTTGTTGAGCGCGGAAGATGAAAAAAGAGAGGAGGAGCGAGAAATGTTCGCAGAGGAAATGGCATCAGGTGCGTCTTCATGCAAGGTTTTTTAAAATTATTATTATTATTAATGCAGTGCGTGGATATGCATCTGTAATATTTCCCTTTTTGCATTTGTAGATGGATTTACATTTTTGAAGAAGCACCACGCTGCCTTGACACAGCGTTTGAAAAGTGTGCAGAGCTTAATGGATCATCTGTTGGAGGAGAACATAATTTCACAAAAGGAATATGACACCATACGCAGCTGCACTTTAGTCAAGCAGCAGACGGGCCAGCTCATTGATTTGGTCTTGTCAAAGGGGAATGCAGCAGCAGAGGTCTTCCGAAACTGGATCAAAAAGAATGATGTGTACCTCCTAAGAGAGCTAATGGGTATTTAACCTTGTACTTTCTTGCCATTGTGTGTACATTTTCAGTGTTTTTCCTTGTCTGTGAAATGTAAAACTATTATAGTTGCAAATAGGAAACAGACAGGAAAAAAAAATAAGCTGTTCAAAGTTACCTTTTTTCATTATGCACGGAAAATTCTACAACAAACATCTGCTATGATGTATTACTGACGATCCGTTTTATGTTCTTTTCACTGCAATTTCAGCTCAGACAAATGAAGCAGTATCTCCAAGTCAAGATCTTTCAGGTATCCTCAAATGAGTTTTTTGCTTTTTTTTTTTGTTCAGTGTTTTGTTGTTCAGGTTGTAACTTTGCCACTAAAGGATACAGATCCTTCCCTGTTAGACGTAGCAATGTAGGAACTATTTATAAAAAAAACAAAAAACATTTTCCTTCATTTCCAGATTTGCCCATGGAAGAACAACTGAGGAGACTGCAAGAGGAGCGTACATGCAAAGTATGCATGGATAAAGAGGTCAACATTGTCTTCATACCATGCGGCCACCTGGTTGTTTGTAAAGAGTGTGCTCCTTCATTACGCAAGTGCCCCATATGTAGAGGCTTGGTAAAAGGCACTGTACGAACCTTTCTGTCTTAACTAGCCAGCAGCTTTAGATACATACTGATCAAAGCATAATTGCTTGTAAAAGATATTGCTAAAAGAAATAGAATATGCACATACTCTGGATAATGACCCACTTGGTGGAAAGGGGATGCATTTATTAAAACATGCATTTAAATGGCTTCTTGTTTTTTTTTTTTTGTTTTTTTTTACAAGATAAAAATTAATTTTACACCATAGAATTTTAAATGTAAACCAAAACTAGTCTTTCTTAAAGTTCATTAGTTAAAAATGTTCATGTACATATTCATGAAAAATGATTAATACAGTTGTTAAATATCAAGCCAGAAATTTTTCATTTGAGTTTATAGACTTATACATTTCATAAAAATAAATATTTGTCACAAATTCACATTATTGCAATTAGAAAGTGTGGTAAGCAGCACATTAGGTAGAAGTCAAGCCCACCGTATTTTATATATCCAGCTCTTGAAGGTTGCCCCAGCTTGGGCCAACTTTAACTTTTGCCCTGAGCTTCACATACAGTTTCACAGCAGCTTCCATTTCCCGTTTCACAATTTGTGCAACCTGATAAAAGAGAAATGGAATCTCAATCTTTTTTTATATACCATTTTTTTAACAAGTTAAAAGCATCAGAGATCTACAACATGCATCTTAACGTTCCAGCTGAAACACCATTCCGTTAATTTATTCAGACATCCATGGAATTCTGATTATTAAGGTTTCAAATGCACAGGTTTAGTGTTCATAGCTTTAAATGCACGTGAGCTACTGCCTGCCCTCTTCTCAATTTGCATAAGTACATTTTTAGCCAAGCAGAACGCAGAAAAAGGGACTTCCCTGAAAATAGTGAACTCCTTTATATGGCTCTGTATTTACTGTTCTTGCTCTTTTTCTCTTGTCTGGAATTAAATCAGACCAAGCTGGAATTTTTAACAGTGAGTTCAAGCACATTAAAGGACATAGCTCTTTACATACAAATTAAAGACCCATGTCAATGTCTAAAAATGATAAGTTCAATCTTCATAACAGGTCCCTAAAGATCTTTAATTCCTAATTTTGGTCATCCTCCAAGATAAAGCCACCACATCTTTTTAAACAGCTGCTTTTACCTGCACATGACTCAAAAACTGTGCAAACTGACCTCGTGAATTATAGGTGAGAAGATCTCCTGCAAATTGTAGCCACTGTGGTATCGTAAAGATATAACCTCATGACATGGGAGCCTTTTGGGGTTTGAGCTTTTAAAGAAATCTACATACCTGAATGATATCCTCCTCTGCAACCTCGTAGATGAGTTCATCATGTAGCTGAAGTATGAAGAAGGCTCCTCGAGAAGGTCTGGACCGAGGCCTGCACCGTCCTTTGTCCAGTAAATAAACAAAACAAAACAACTTATGAATATCCTCATGACAAAATGATTACCATTTTAGAGACTGCAAGATTTACCTGTTTCACTGGAGTAATGCCGATGTGACAGCAGGACGTCAGCAAATTCTGTTTCTAGTCTACGCTGGATATTGATAGTAGCCAGTTTTACAATATCTGCTGCAGAGCCTTGGACTGTTGTATTCACTGCCTGTCGTTCTGCCTGAAGTGTGGATGCAATCAATTTTGGAAGAAGAGCTTTTTTGCTTTCTATTATTTTTAAGAGGTTTAATAAAAGAAACTTACATGAGACTTGATGTACATGTTTGACTCCTTGATTCCAGGGAGATATCTTTTTCTGCCAAGTAATGTCTTCACAAAGCCATTTTTATTGCAGTTTTTAACAGTTTCACGAAGAAATGCCTGTATGCCTTCGAGGAAAATAAAGTCATGACAGGGCCTAATTATGCAGAGGGGCCAAAATTCCTGGATCTATAGACTTTTCGTTACTTGAAATTTAATGCAAGTTTTATTTTAGACCTGAGATGGCAATAAAGCTAACAACAGAATATTAAACAGATCCAGATGGAACACTCTTCATTTAACGTCGGTTCTGATGCATTAAGAAATATTCAACCTTGTCATGTTTAGCATTTACACAAATGCAGCAAACGCAGAGCCCTTAATTTGAGCATTTGCTGCAATTTAAATATATAGATCCACTTTTAGGCCAAGCTGTTTTATTAGAAGTTATCCCAAGTCTGGGAACTAGCCTGGAATTTACCTGAATATCTGGACTTGAATGTTTCAATGTAACAGGCAGCATCATTTTCATCAATACCCATTTGCTCTCCTAATGACTTTGCTCCCATGCCGTAGATTATTCCATAACAAATCTGTAAGAACAGAAGCACAACCTCCATTGTCACCAGCCATTTTTTATTTATTTTTTTACATCTCTCAAGGTCCATTAAAAAAAAGGAAGAACCTGCCCTTTGTACCTGATACCTTATGGACTAACCTTATGGACATCAGCATCATATCAACAGTTAAAATTTTTGATCAATGTTTTTGAACACAAACAACCAACACATTTCAACCCTATTAAAAGTCCAAAATAAGTAAAGCTTCTTTTTTGTCTTTCGAACTGTTCCCTTTCAGGGGTTCCACAGCAAATTATCTGAATCATCAGGGATTCCACAGCAAATCATTGCCTCCATATAACCCTATCCTCTGCATCCTCTTTTCTCACACCCACTAACTTCATGTCTTCTTTCATTACATCCATAAATATCCTCTTTGGTCTTTCTTTAGACCTCCTGCCTGGCAGTTCCAACCTCAGCATCCTTCTACTGATATATTCACAATTTCTCCAAAAATAAGTCTCCAAACTAATAAGTTAAGCATCTACCCAATAAGTTCCTGTAGGTCAGCTGCCACTAGTGTACAGAAACTGTACACCAATATGCCACAACACTAACGCCACCGGTATTTAAATGAATTATATTGATTATAAGTTATATACAAATAAACGACCTAGCCTAATCCCACAGAAAAGCCAATGCACCTAAAGAGGCAGAAAAATGGCAATGCTGGTTACAATATAAAAGTAACAAGCACAATAATATAAGGGAATACCCAGTGAACCATAGCCCTCTGCACACAGGGCTTAACAGGCAAAGAGTTTAAGGTTGTTGCCCGGGCCTTTAAACTCCCCAGGTCTCAGTCTGAGTGAACAAGCAAATAAGTCCGATCCACAGAGACCAATCCACAACCCAGAGCACTCAAAGGATCCGCTGCCAACATCCTAGTGCCAGACACCACAGCACACCTGCAAAGCCATGCCTCGGTGACACAAGGGGAACCTAAAACCTAGGTGGTTTTAAACTTTTGGCTGATCGGTGGGTTATTTATATATATATATATATATATATATATATATATATATATATATGTGTGTGTGTATGTATGTGTATATATAGGCTATATATATACATATATATACAGTGGAACCTCGGATTACGAGTAACGTGGTTTACGAGTGTTTTGCAAGACGAGCAATAATTTTTAATAAATTTTTACTTGAAAAACGAGCATTGTCTTAGTTAACGAGCACCGAGTATCATGTTTCACGCATGCGCTTCTTGTTTTAACAACCAGCGTTACGTCATCACAAGTGAGCCAACAGTTTTTCTCTCTCTTGCAGCAGAGTTGTAGGTAATCGTCTCTCCTGCTGGGTGAATACACACACGCGCTGTGTGTGTGTGTGTGTGTGTGTGTGTGTGAGATGTGCGTGTGCGCGCGCACACACACACACACACACATTAACGGAGAGACCGTTTAAAACCGTTTAAAAATTAGCAAGGAACATCGCTAGTCACACTCGCGTGAGTGCATACTAACGGGATTACTACTGTAAAGTAAAACAACAACAACAACAACAACAAAAATTAAACAGCTCCTCACCTTTGAAAACAGTCGCGACAGAGAAGAGTTTGTGTGTTTATTTGGCAACCTGAGAGAAGGGGAGCTGTAAAGCCGAGACCTATCGTCTCCCCTGCTGGGTCTTAGTGCCTGCAGTGTTTTTAAGTGTGCGTGTTTGTGTCTGTGTAAGGCAGAGAGTTTATGTGTTTGTTTGGCAACCTGAGAGAAGGGGGCCGTAAACGCGAGCGAGCCCCTCTTCATCCCCCCTCCTCTCAGGTTGCCAAATAAACACACAAACTCTTCTCTGTCGCGATTGTTTTCAAAGATGAGGAGCTGTTTAATTTGTTTTTGTTGTTGTTGTTTTACTTACAGCAGTGATCCTGTTAGTATGCGCTCACGTGAGTGTGACTAGGAATGTTCCTTGCTAATTTTTAAATGGTTTTAAAAACGGTCTATCCGTTAATGTGTGTGTGTGCGTGTGCGCGCGCGCACATTTTACACACATACACTCTGCATGCACAAACGAAAACCCTTATCTGTCGGGGTTTAATTTTACATTTTTTTAAGGTAAAGTACAGGTTAATTTGTTTTATTTTTACTTTATATTTTGTATTAATTATATTTATGTATTTATTTTTTTGGGCTGTAGAACGAATAATTTAAGTTTCCACTATTTCCTATGGGAAAATTAAATTTGGTTTACGAGTGTTTTGGAATACGAGCCCACTTCCGGAACGAATTAAGCTCGTAATCCGAGGTTCCACTGTGTATATATATATATATATATATATATATATATATATATACATACATACATACATACATACATACATACATGCATACATACATACATACAGTGGAACCTCGGATTAAGAGCACAATTCGTTCTGGAAATGGGCTCGTATTCCAAAACACTCGTAAACCAAATTTAATTTTCCCACAAGAAATAATGGAAACTTAAAGTATTCGTTCAAAGTACAGCCCAAAAAAATAAATACAAAAAAATTATTAAAACAAAATATTGAGTAAAAATAAAACAAATTAACCTGCACATTACCTTTCAGTAAAAGTAAAAAATTAATCCCGGCAGATAAGCGTTTTCCTTTTGTGCACGCAGGCACTGTGTGTGTGTGTGTGTTTGAGGCTAGAGTAGGTGGAGACTCTTGCTTTCAGCCCCTCCTGTCTCCCCCTCCTCATCTTACACATTAAAACTTTCTCCTCTTGTTTAAACACACTTACACACACATTAACGGAAAGACTGTTGTTCTCTTCTAAATTATTAAAGCTTCTCTGCTTTTTTTTATGTTGCTCGCGACAGCGTAACAGCCCGTTAATTCATGCTTGTGTAATGATCAGATGGACAAACTCATCGATACCCGTTCTTTTAATTTTCTGTATTGTCAGGTTATAGTACAAACTTTCGGGTGGATCCTGCATTTAAATCCAACTAAAAACTACTGAAGAACAAAACTCAGGCTCTATATCCTAACTTAAATCTCGCATTCACACACACCGGACTGCATTACCCACAATGCATCTCCCGCACTGGACTACACTTCCGTAAACAGCGGTCATAAATCAATGTCTCTCTCCCGCTACACTGTTTTATCTAAAAAAAAAAAAAGCAATAAACATCACTAAAGACACTCGTGTGAGCGCAAACTAACAGAGTCACTGCTGTAAAGTAAAACAAACAAACAAATGACCCAGCACCTTACCTCTGAAAAGATTTGCGACAGAGTTTATTCGGAGAGCAGAGTGTGTGTCTCTTGCCTTCATTTCTGTGCGCGCGTGTGTTTTTGCGAATAAGGGTTTCACACAGCCGGCACAGTGTCTAATTACACTCGCGTGCGCGCGCGCACACACCGCGATGAGGAAGAAATCAGATTTTTAACCTCTGTATTGAGAATTTCTTTTGCCTTACTCGCGCACACACACGTGTGTTATAAGGAACAGTACACACGCTGTACACACGCGCTTCCGACCACAAAATAAAATATGTTTCACACACACATAGACGCATGCACAGTAAGTGACGAGCACTAAAACCCAGTGGAGAAGACGATTCAGCAGCGCGAGAGAGAGAAAAACTGTTGGCTCAGTTGTGATCACATGACGTGGCGTCAAAACAATAAGCGCATGCGTGAAACATGATACCTGGTGCTCGTAAACCAAGAAAATGCTCTTTGCTCGTCTTGTGGAACATTCGTTAACCGTGTTACTCGTAATCCGAGGTTCCACTGTGTATATGTATGTAAACCCATAATTAGCAGATACAGGACACAAAAAGTTAATGTACAGATAGTCCCAGACTTTTGAACGAATTCCATTCTGGGTGCACGTTCGTAAGTTTGACTTGATCCGACAAAGTGAGTCTTATACATCTCTGTCCCCTTTAACCACACAGTCATCATGTGGCCGAAAACCGTAATCGCATCTAGGGAAACGAATCTCACATGTCAAATAACAGTAATTGTTGTCTCTGTGCCTTTAAATCGTGAGGGGAATCCCAGGTGCCATTTTCCACTGAATTCTGTGAACTCTGTTGTGTTGAAAAGTTTCCGAAATGAGGATTATTCACCATTAAGACAGCTTTATAAGACAACCATTTTCTATTACTGTGCTTCTGGACTGATTCATTGAAACCGGTAAGGCTGACTCATTTCTCCTGCACGCCCACATACAATATACCAGACTTAAGTCATTTTATACATGCTCTTCAACAGACACACACACACACACAGATATATTATATATAATTGTAAATATTGGTATCTAGTGCACTGCAGTGTCAATTTTTTGTACAATACACGTGAGCTACTTCCATGATTTGTTCGCATCTACAAATGTTCATAAAACCGCGGGCCATTTGTATATGCAGAAATTTGTAACTCAAATGTTCCTAAGTTGGGGACCACCTGTAATCAGGTGGGTAAGTGGTGAGTCAATAGAACCAGCAGACCTGAATGCAGTAGGAAAATTTCTTGCAAAGACTTGCAGTCCTACATACATACTGTAATAAGAAAAGCCGTATAAGTTCTGTCCTCAGGAAACAGCCATGTCTCACCTGTTTAGCCTGTTGTCTCAGGCAATCATCAACTGACTGGGGATCCACCATCTTCCACTCTGCAGCGATGCTTTTGAAAACATCTTCTCCACTATTGAGAACCTGAATAAGCCGTCTGTCACGGGACAAGTGGGCCAAGACTCGAAGCTCCAGTTGTGAGTAGTCTGCTGCCAAAATTAATCCTCCTACAAAAGTAAGAAGAATATTGATGAATCAGGGCTACTAAACTGTTTAAAGATGTCAATTTAAAAAAAAAAGGTTCTTTACCTGAGAAAGGAACAAAAGCATGCCTCATGCTAACAGAAAATGGCATGCCTTTATCTGGGGATCTGTCTTCATCTTTGATCAGTGGTACCAATTGATGGTGTGTGTGGAACATTTTAGCCCTTTGAAAAAAAAAATACAAATGTCTGAATCACTAAAAAAAAGGTGCATTATTATTATTTTTTTTTTTTGCCATGAGCACAGAACCTCACCTTGTCTTGCTTGAGATAATAGCTGTGTTATTTTGGGATGGCTGGCTTTCTCCAATCATAGTTGGCATTTGGATTTCAAAGTCTTTTGGGACATTCTGGATATTGGGTTCAGTAAAGCTTACCCTCCCTACATATGAGGCATAAACAGACTCAATAAAATAAAAATAATAATTTAAAAAATCCTAAAATCAAGAGTGAATCATATTGTCCATAAATTCTCATACCTGTAGCTGTGTGGAACTGAGATACTGGGTAAATTCTGTTCATCTCCAGTTTAGAATGCCAACACTTTTCTCTTTGCAAAGGAAATACTACCTTGGTCATAGCATTTGTTATTCTCCGCCACTCTAGAATGATTCCTGGTAGCTGATGCAATGTCTTCAGCTTTTCTAGCACATCCTGTTTATATAATAAAGAAAAAATGATTTGATCTACAACTTAAAAATATTCATGTAAAAATAATTACAAAATATAAATTAAAAATAAAACAATTTAACCTGCACTTTCCCTTTGAAAAGACAGAGCAGTGTTTCTGTTAGTGTGGTAGCACACGCATATCGGTGTGCGCGTATCTGTATGTTTGTGCGCGCACACACAAGAGGAGAGGACAGGAGTAGGGAAGGGCCTACCGTGCAGAACGACTCTCTCGTCTTACACAGTAGCCCCCTCCCTCCTCTCAAATAAAGTAATCACTTTCTCACACACACACACACACACACACACACACAGAGACAGGCGCACACACACACAGACGTGCGCGCCCACTCACCAGGCGCACGTGCCCACCCACCAGACGCGCGCCAGACACATACACACACCACACCAGACAGATACACACACACACACACCACACCAGACACACACACACACACACACACACACCAGACACACACACACAAACACACACCAGACACACACCAGACACACACACCACACCAGACACACACACACACCACACCAGACACACACACACACCACACCAGACACACACACACCAGACACACACACACCAGACACACACACACCAGACACACAAATGGAAACACTGCTCATTGCAAGAACTATTCCAGAATAGCCTTTATGACATTTATGTCTTAAAATAACAACTGACCGTTGTTTTAAATAACAATTACCTAATGCTATATGTATTACTGTATGCCCTAGTTTGGAAATCTCCAGTATTGTTCTATAATTAAAAAAACAAACAAACAAAAAACACTGTTGTGTCTAAATTTTTGACTGGTACAGTACCAACATACATACCCTTGTACAAACTTTGAACAAAAGATACATTTACACAAAATGTTAACAAATTATATGTTTCTGTACACAATTTTTAAGCATATTTTTCACTGCACTAGACACTTTAAATATGTGGATTGCCCAAACGTTGGACATTACCATTCTTTAATTACTACTTATTCTAACACCATTCCACACAAAAATTACATAAATATATACCTACCCATTCAGCTGCTCTTATTGTTTTATATTTCTTCATACATTCTTCAAATATTTTCTATATTGTGTATTTTTGTTGTACAGTTATTTATTTTTTTTAACTTTAGTTTTTATATTTTATTTTATTCTTTCCTAGTTTTATTTACCCTTTATTTTAATTTTCATATTTATTTCCTATTACTATTCATAGTCTTCTATTTTAGGTCATGAGCAGTTGTCTAAGCATTTCACTGCATATCGTACTCTGTATGACTGTGTATGTGACAAATAAAATTTGAATTTGAATGTTTGCATCATATTTCTGTAATGTGGTAGATATTCTCTAATAATCTGTGTGCTTTTATTACTTCCTCAAACCTCTTTCATATTCTCTGTACAGCTTTTAGATCCTCTCACATGCCATATTTGTCGTAACAGATTATTGGGTGGATTTTTTTTCTATAGGTTAGTTGGAAACTGGTGTTATATTTCTAATCATTACAGAAGCTTCTGATCTCATCTGTAAATTCTAGGTAAGACAAAGTTTACAGTAATGTCCACAATTTAAACTCAGTGAACAACTTTGGAAAATACCTTTGTTGTGCTAAATTGTTTGGAAAGTTTTACACGAGCACCTGCTCCTCCTCGCCTGGTGTAGCCCAGAGTCTTTTTATTTTTTAGGGAATTTAAATCACCATTCGGAGGTAGCTTCAGTTCAAGAAACAAGACCTAGAAATCACACAACAGAACAGTTCAAGAAGGGGAAAAAATAAATGGTAAAAACTGAATTTTCTAAGGCATGCCCAGATTGACACAGACCTCAGCAACATCCTCTGGACTGGTCAAGGAGAAGCTGTGACCAGCCAACTGATAAGCTTTGTTTTCCAGGTCACTGAGCTTAGCCTGCATCACATGTTTCTGAGCTTCACATTCAGCAACACTAAACCCAATACCATTTAGCTCCAACAGAGCCAAGCAGTACTGAGTGGGCATCTCTACTTGCTGGAATGCATCTGAAAAAAAAAAGTAAAAACATAATAAAAATCATTCAAAGAAATTCATTACC